>NC_030685.2:3345836-3640836 GCF_000004195.4 Xenopus tropicalis | reverse complement strand
GTACTGTTTTATTATTACAGAGAAAAGGGAATCATTTAACCATTAAATAAACCCAATAGGGCTGTTCTGCCCCAATAAGGGGTAATTATATCTTAGTTGGGATCAAGTACAGGTACTGTTTTATTATTACAGAGAAAAGGGAATCATTTAACCATTAAATAAACCCAATAGGGCTGTTCTGCCCCAATAAGGGGTAATTATATCTTAGTTGGGATCAAGTACAGGTACTGTTTTATTATTACAGAGAAAAGGGAATCATTTAACCATTAAATAAACCCAATAGGGCTGTTCTGCCCCCAATAAGGGGTAATTATATCTTAGTTGGGATCAAGTACAGGTACTGTTTTATTATTACAGAGAAAAGGGAATCATTTAACCATGAAATAAACCCAATAGGGCTGTTCTGCCCCAATAAGGGGTAATTATATCTTAGTTGGGATCAAGTACAGGTACTGTTTTATTATTACAGAGAAAAGGGAATCATTTAACCATGAAATAAACCCAATAGGGCTGTTCTGCCCCAATAAGGGGTAATTATATCTTAGTTGGGATCAAGTACAGGTACTGTTTTATTATTACAGAGAAAAGGGAATCATTTAACCATGAAATAAACCCAATAGGGCTGTTCTGCCCCCAATAAGGGGTAATTATATGTTAGTTGGAATCAATTACATGGTTCTGTTTTATTTATACATAGAAAAAGCAAATCAGTTTTAAAATTCTGAATTATTTGATTAAAATGGAGTCTATGGGAGACGGGCATTCCGTAATTCGGAGCTTTCTGGATAACGGGTTTCCAGATAAGGGGTCCGATACCTGTACAGCTTTTTACAGTAAGCGGGTGACTATTTCTGACTGGTGACTAGCGATGAGCGAATTTTTTCGCCAGGCATGATTTCGCAGCTAATTTCCGCATTTTACCATTGGCGAATTGTTTTGCGTGAAAATTCGCGTGGAAAAATTTGTCACTCAGAAACTTTTTCTGCCGCGTGTCAAATTGGGCGCGGTCGCATTAAAAAAGGGCACGGGCGACAAAGAAATAGACACGGGCGACAAAGTAATCATGCAACAAATGCACTTCTTGAATTTTTCGCTGTTTCGCACATTTTCTTTGCCGTTTTGCGAATTTTATGGCGACTGCAAAGGAAATGATCGGCTCATTCCGTTTTGTATCTAATCCCGTACCCAAAACCTGCATCTAATCCCGTACCCCAAACCTGCATCTAATTCCGTACCCCAAACCTGCATCTAATCCGGTACCCAAACCTGCATCTAATCCCATACCCCAAACCTGTATCTAATCCCGTACCCCAAACCTGCATCTAATCCCGTACCCCAAACCTGCATCTAATCCCGTACCCCAAACCTGCATCTAATCCCGTACCCCAAACCTGCATCTAATCCCGTACCCCAAACCTGCATCTAATCCCGTACCCCCAAACCTGTATCTAATCCCGTACCCCAAACCTGCATCTAATCCCGTACCCCAAACCTGCATCTAATCCCGTACCCCAAACCTGCATCTAATCCCGTACCCCAAACCTGTATCTAATCCCGTACCCCAAACCTGCATCTAATCCCGTACCCCAAACCTGCATCTAATCCCGTACCCCAAACCTGCATCTAATCCCGTACCCCAAACCTGCATCTAATCCCGTACCCCAAACCTGTATCTAATCCCGTACCCCAAACCTGCCCCTTGCAATAGATTTGGATTCCTTATTCATCCTAAATAAGAAACAGAAAGAGCTGGAGAAGTGATATGTAACCAGTTCTATTAGTATTTCTAGAAAAGATTTCAGAGCCTTGGTTTAGCATTCTCTATAACACAAGCACAAACTGTCAGGTCGGTGTCGGCGAAGAGAGCGGAAGTGCCTTCAGTTGCTAAGAAGCTGTGGGGCAGGTACCTGCTGCTGCGCTACTCGGCTGGTTTAGCTGGGGGTTAGCGATAGGGGCAGTTGTTACAGTTAGAAACTAGCGATAAGGGAGAGGGGAGGGGGGTCAAGGCAGTGATAGTTGAGGGGCTTTTATAGCCCGGGGGTATAGTTCTCCTTTAAAGGGCAATTTCACCTTCATTAGCAAAACAATACAAAACATAAAACCAGACCCCCAGAAATGTGTTCAAACTTTACATAAGCTGCCAAATTTTATAAAATGGGAGTGGTTATTTAGGGGGCATGGTCACGAAAAATAGCATGGGCCAAACATTTTTTCTTTTCTTTTTATCCCTCTTTGCATTTTTCAAATGTTGGGAGGTATGCAAGATTGGAAAACTGGGCAACAAACTGGGAAATGGGGTTCAATGTTGATAAATGCAAAGTTCTGCCCTTTGGTAGAAATAATATAAACACAAACTATCTACTGAATGGGAGTGAGTTGGGGGGATCCTTAATGGGGAAGGGTCTGGGGGTTTTTGTAGATAACAAGTTGTCTAATTCCAGGCAGTGTCATTCTGTGGCTACTAAAGCAAATAAAGTGCTGTCTTGTATAAAAAGGGCATTGACTCAAGGGATGAGAACATAATTTTGCCCCTTTATAGGTCCCTGGTAAGGCCTCACCCTGAGTATGGGGGCAGTAACAGTGAGTATGGGGGGGCAGTAACAGTGAGTATGGGGGCAGTGACAGTGAGTATGGGGGGCAGTTTTGGGCTCCAGTCCTTAAGAAGGATATGAATGAGCTGGAGAGAGTGCAGAGACGCCCCTTCAAGCACGGAATACTAATAGTGATGAAATTAAGCCATTGCTTTCAAATTTAGCAACACCAAAAATCGTACAAGATACTTACCTAAATGGAAATTCCTCATGAACAGTGTCGGACTGGCCCACCAGGATACCAGGAAAACTCCCGGTGGGCCCAGGTGTCAGTGGGCCCTCCTGCTCCTGACCATTTGGCCTGTTTCATGGTCATTCCCTATTTCTGAATGGGAACAAAGAGGAGAAATAGATGGAAGGATAGATGCTGGCATGTAAATAAAAGAGACAAAGAAGAATAAAGAAGCTGGGTGAGGAAAGGAGGAAAAATAGTTTGGGGAGTGGGCCTAGGGTCTATGGTTTCCTGGTGGGCCCCTGGGGCCCCAGTCCGACACTGCTCATGAATCCCCTTTCTCCCAAGGATAGATCTCATTTGGACTCATTACTTTACTAACCATAGTTCCATGAATGCTTACAAACTCTTACTAGCCTGTCTAATTGTAACAATAAGAAATGCTTAATGTAGTATTACCCTTATTCAATTGTCTAATACTAATCTATGTTTTTGCTTTATTACCTTTTCATTCATTGTCAGCTGTAAAATTATTCTGAATTGTTCAATTTGCTCATCTACTTATGTACCTTATTAATCCCATTTGGGATTCGCTTGTTTCTCAATGATTGCTGTATCTGTCAAATCTAATAAATAATAATAATAAAAAAAAAAAAAAACTAATAGTGATGGGGGAATTCTTTTACCAAGGATTTGTGGGGAAATTCTGCATTTTTCCTTTGGCAAATGTTTTCACAAAATTGTGGTGACAATTCGCTGCAACAAAAAAATCTCTGGAGAAAAATGCCCATTGACCAATATATTTTGAGAAAAAAGTCGCACACTTTTTTAAAAACAAAAATCACGTGGTAGGAGTGAGAAAATCCCACTGTCTTTAACTGGAGAAAGAGCGGCCCGAGTCTTTAATGTATTTGGAGTGAGAAATTAAAGTCACACCCATAAAAATGTCACGCACAAAAAAGTGAGAAAAACGCCCATTGAGTTTAATGCATTTGGAGTGAAAAAAAAAGTTGCACATTTCACTGATTTTTCAGCAGTTTTGTGAATTTTCCGGTGAAGGGAAAGGGGACAGATTGGCTCATCTCTATATACCAGGGAGCTGCGCTCACACTGTGTAACCTACTAAGCTAGCCAATAGAAGCTCTTCCCTACTGATCTATGGCTAACTCAGTACCACACTCGCCTACTGGCTTATGGATTCCCTCACATTCTCCTTACAGTCTTGTTACAGGGACACATTGTGGGAAAAACACTATTGTGCCAATGAATTGTACTCCTCTAAATACAGAAGGAATGGGCTTTATAAAGTAGTGTTTCCGGCTGATTTATTGGAAATTTCTCTAAAACCCCCACTCCCACCTTATCTCATACCTGAGAGCCGGGGGGGGGGGGGAGCAGAGATCTAAATGTAACAATGGAGAAAGCAGACCCCGCAGCCCAGGTCTCCCAGCCCCCCCACCCTGTGACCACAGGGGCTGCTTCCTTGATTGTTACACCATTGGCCAAACACAGTTTGTGGCCACACCCCCAAAATATCGCACTAAGCGCTGCAGGGCAGACTGTGGCCCCCAATCATTTCATGACAGAGGCAGTTGATCCCCCAACCGTGCTCACCATAACAATGAGACCTCCCCATAACAATGAGACCTCCCCATAACAATGAGACCTCCCCATACCAATGAGACCTCCCCATAACAGTGAGACCTCCCCATAACAATGAGACCTCCCCATAACAGCGAGACCTCCCCATAACAATGAGACCTCCCCATAACAGTGAGACCTCCCCATAACAGTGAGACCTTCCCATAACAATGAGACCTCCCCATAACAGTGAGACCTCCCTGTAACAGTGAGACCTCCCCATCCCTTGGGCTCCAGGCAGCAGTGCTTTAAATACTGTGAGGAAATTGTGTCACAGTCTCAGCGGCGTAACTATCGTGCACTGGGCCCCCCTGCAAAAAATCTCCAGAGGAGCCCAGCACCCAGCTATCTGCTGCCCCGCCCACTCCCCGCCCCCTGCTCTGCTTTCCGCTCAATTGCCCACCTGGGATCCCCCTCCCGCCGGCACATAGGGGATCATTTGGGGAGGGGGGACTGTGACCATGGGATCTGCTTCTGCTAAAGTTACCCCACTGCAGCTAAATTGGCCGGAAAAAGGGACATCAAGGGGCAGATTTACTAAAACATCCTGATTTCTCTTTTCTATTATTTACAAATTCGACTAAAATTGTTTTCCTGAATGTCTAATATTTATTTAAAAAAAGGTGTCAGGGAAAAGTTGCTGCAAAAATCTGGTGATTTCTTGAAGCCATTTAGGGACAAAGTAAATCTTGGAAAGTCGCCGTGTTTTTTCTCTTTGACTTTTTTGATAAAAATCAGAATCGAGTTAAAAAACATAAAAAATTGATGGTTAGTAAATGAGCCCCCAAAAGTGAATCCTGATCCCCGGTTGGGTGACAGACATCAGGGCTGCCCCATATAAAGCAGGACTGTAGGGAGGTATGAAATGGATTCAGAATATTGCATTAACCCCAGGCATGATATACATATGGGCATGTTAGACTACAACTCCCAGCAGCCCCAAGGCACCCTGAGAGTTCTAGTTTAGGGAGGAAGTGCAGCAGCGAATGGCAGCCCCCACATCACATGACACAGTAGTACAATCACACAGCAGGTGCAGCAGGAAGAAGGGGGCAGTGCAGGGAGTTTGGGATGGAGAGGCTGGAACAGCAGCAAAGAGGGGGAAATAGGGAGCTTCATTCTACACTAGTCAGTCCCATTGCATGCTGGGTATTGTAGTTTTACAGTAACCTTGGCAGTAGGCAAACTGTTACACAAAAACTACATTACCCAGCATGCATAGGGAGAGGCAGGCCAGGTACACTAGGTGGGAAAAGGGAACATTGGTGAGTTTCCAAACTACAAACCTGCAGAGCCCCCCCCCCCCCCAAACTGTTATGTGCAGAGATCTCAATACAGACTGCACCACTTTATGTTTTGGGGAATATTGTTTAATGGCTCCAAGAACTAGCCTGAATCCATACCTTGGTGCATTTGTACTGAAAACCTGCCTGAGCTGTAGCCTGTTAGCCCAGTGTGGCAGAAACACCATCAGCCTGGCAACCCTGAAGGGGTTAATATCATGAAAAGCTCAGTTATTCCTACACTTACACAACTATCTGTGAGTTTTCCCTCTGTCCCTAACTCTGCAGTCTGTGAGTTTTCCCTCTGTCCCTAACTCTGCAGTCTGTGAGTTTTCCCTCTGTCCCTAACTCTGTGTCCCGCCCTTGTGCTCACTGATCCAATGATTGTTCTCTGCCGCTCTCTGTCCCGCCCACATTCCCCTCCCAGCCAATGAGTGAGTGTCCCAGCTCCTCAGTTCCCTCCCTCACAGCTACAGGCAGCAGAGCAGTGTGGGAAAGAGGTGAGTAAGGGAGCGGGGCTGCACTAATGGTGGCACTAAAGGAGCAGTGTTACCTTGTTGTTCCCAACACATGAGCTGATTCCCAGGGACACTTTGCTACTGAGTCAGTGCAGTTTCTGTGGCAGCTCCAAGCCCAACCCACCCACCATAAGTGAATTCCTCTCCCATTTGGTACCAAGGCCCCCCTGCAGCCTGAGGGGAAGCACTGAGGGGCCCATTCTTGGCAGGAAAGGGAAAGTGTTGATTGGCAGACATTGCATCATTAGAGGGAAGTTTAACAGGGGATTGTGGGATTGGTAGTTCAGCCCATGGCTAGACTAGTTATTCTATTCCCTGCTTGGAATTGTTTTGGGGGATATTGCTGGGAATAATCCCCTATAGAAATGTGTAAGTGCTTAATTCCACTTCCAGGCCCCTCCCTCCCACAAGGAGCCAATGGGAATGTGGGAGGAAGCGAGTGACCCAGTGATGGGGAAGAAGGATAAAAATGAGGAGCGGAAGGAGAGAATCCTGAATCTCACACTGGAGATTATCTATCTGCTGACTGGAGAGGTGAGGGGGGCACTGTGAGTGGCACAGTGAGAAGAGACTGTCTGTCTGTACAAAGGGGGACTCTCTGCTGCGTTACACACTCATCATTCTCTCTCCCTCTCAATACATAGGGCTACGTCATCCCTAAGAAGAAGAGCCCAACTGTGGGTTTGGGGGCCCTGCATGCCCCTGGCTCCGTCATACAGAAGGAAAATGACAAGAAGATCCTGGAACTCATCTCCAACATCATCCAGCTGCTGACTGGAGAGGTGGGTGCGGCCCCCCAATCCCCCCTTATTGTTTAGTAACAGTGTATGATAATCCCTTTCTCTGGCTGGGGGATGACTGTAACATTGTGTGTGCCAGGTTGCCATAAGGTGTGAGGATGTTTCCATCTATTTTTCCTTGGAGGAGTGGGAGTATATAAAAGGAAACAAGGCCCTTTACAGGGAAGGGATAAAGGAGGAGGAGGAGCCCCAGCAGCTCCGCCCACTGGGTGAGTAATGGTTTCTATCATATGCAGAGCATATATTCATTGGGGGTCAGTGCCCTAAATTAAACCCAACCCACCTTCCTGCCCCTTATTGCTTGATTTGGAAGTAATGTACGTTGTGTACATTTTATGCAACTGCAGTAAAAACTTATTTAAATGTTACCGTTAGTTTCTCTGTTATACTTCACAGTTGTGTGTAAAACACTTGACTGTAGTGCTTGCCCTGTAATTCTGTGTAACCCTATTTTGGCCGGTATTTGCCAATGTCCGGCTAGTGGGTATGGGCACATGTGACTCAAACCAGAAACCACAGAGTTACTCCTGACCACATACGAACTCCGTGATGGAGTTACGAGTTCCCTTATGGACGGTTCATACACGGGATTGTTATACTGGGATTACACACACAGTACTGGAGCACGAGGTTCCCCCAGGTTATGGTTCGCTGCTTAAGTCCCAGCTTGGGGCAGCGCCAGTCACACAGTATACACAACAGTCAGGGACTCTTCTCAACATACACTCGTTGTGTTAAATTCTAGCTTTGTCTCAGTATAGGATTGTATTTAACTGTAACCAATACAAGATGTAAAGGATATTACTATGAGAATCAGACACAGACAGAATGTTGGGGGCAGATAACAGAGTTGATAAAAACGACATATAACAGATATACTCACCCAGAGGCTTCTGCAGGGTCACTTACTTCTGTTCCTCCCATTGGCCAGCAGTCGGCGCCACGTCGGGACAGTCACCCAATAATGGGGCTCATTTTGACCGACCGGAACCTTATTACCCAACAAGCCCCTGAGACAAGGTTCTCAGTATATCAAGTTATTTATTAATCAAACCCAGAGCCGTGTGGGAGCTTCACCAACACAGAACAGCAACTGAAATGTGTCACTAACAGCTTCCAGTGAGTCCCTGAAAGTCTCAGCCATTTATAGATGACAGTTTGCCTTATCCCAACAGTATATAACTCCCCCTTTTACAACTGTCTGTGACTCTGTGGTTATAGCTGAGCAAATAGCAAAGTGCATGTAGGTTCTTAGCCAATCAGCACTGTCAGGCCCTTGGGATGTTACAAGATGGCATATTAGGCTTATATTTTATACTTCACATATACAGCATATTTGTATACTTTCATCTCCTAACTCCCCTGCCTTGGGGTGTCTTTATAGGGGGCACTGGGGGATTTATGTGCCCTTTATACAGAACTTACCCGCCATAAGTGAGTGTTAACCCTATGGCTCCCTATATCTATTTGCTTATTGTCAGGAATAATTAGAGAGGCACCGAATCCAGGATTTGGTTCAGGATTCAGGCAGGATTGGGCTTTTCAGCAGGAATCCAACCTCCTGGCCGAACCCAATCCGACTCCTTAAAATCACGTGACTTTTTGTCACATAAACACAGAAGCGTAAAAATCCCCCCGTTCTCTTTGAACCTTCCTTATTTTATTTTGCATATGAAAATTTAGATTCAGTATTAGGCCGAATCTTTCATGAAATAATTTCCCTAAAACAAATAATGACAAAATACAAGTTATTTCCCTCAGATATATCTCTGATCTCTATCCTTCCCTTTAGCAGCCTGTGAGTATAAAGATGGGAGCGATGTTACAGCACATACGGAAGCAACTTTATGTTGTAATAATGATGGGAATCTCACAAACCCTGATGTTTCTCCAGCGGAACAGCCCCCACCGGCCAATGGGATTAAAGAGGAGGCGGCTTCATGTGAAGGGGGAAACCAATCAGATTGCAGCATTAATCCCCTTACAGAACAGATACAGGGAACAGACACACCTACTCCTATCATGGGGCGGAGCCTGAATAACAGCTCGGCAGAGGATTATAAACCGGTTGTCATTAAAGAGGAGGCGAGTTCATGGGAGGAAGAAAAGCCCCTCGCAGAAGGAACACAAGGAACAGACACAGCGACTCTCATGGGGCGGAGCCTGAATAGCAGCGGCTTCCCTAAGGATACAGCCAGTGGTACTGAAGAGGAATCGGATTCATGGGAAACGGACCATAATTACTGCAACATAAATACAGAGCAGCCACCGGGAACGGACCAATCAGCTACCACCATGGGCTGCAGCCTGAACACCAACTCGCCAGCGAATTATGTATCATTTGTTATTAAAGAGGAGGTGGCTACATGGGAAGGCGAAATCCAATCGTATTACAGAATTCATCCCCTTACAGAACAGATACAGGGAACAGACACACCTACTCCTATCATGGGGTGCAGCCTGAATAACAGCTCGGCAGAGGATTATATATCAGTTGTTATTAAAGAGGATAAATCTTCATGGGAAGGGGGAAACCAATCAGATTGCAGCATTAATCCCCTTAAAGAACAGATACAGGGAACAGACACACCTACTCCTATCATGGGGTGCAGCCTGAATATCTTAGAAATGAAGGATAATAATTATGATAAAAATTCCCACCAATCTCCACATAAATCTGAAATAACAAAATATATATCATGTGGGAAATACAGCTGCAATGAGAATCATAAACATTTTAATTCTAATAGAGACTTTAATAAACGTCGGAGAACCCACACAGGGGAGAAACCTTTTTCTTGTTCAGAATGTGGGAAAGGTTTTTCAAGCAAATTTCATCTTGATCGGCATGAAAGGACTCACACAGGGGAGAAACCATTTTCTTGTTCAGAATGTGGGAAATGTTTTTCAAGCAAATTTCATCTTGATCGGCATCACAGGACTCACACAGGGGAGAAACCATTTTCTTGTTCTGAATGTGGGAAATGTTTTTCAGACCAATCCCACCTTAAAACTCATCAGAGAATCCACACAGGGGAGAAACCATTTTCATGTTCTTTATGTGGGAAATGTTTTTCAGACCAATCCCACCTTAAAACTCATCAGAGAATCCACACAGGGGAGAAACCATTTTCATGTTCTTTATGTGGGAAATGTTTTTCAGACCAATCCCACCTTAAAACTCATCAGAGAACCCACACAGGGGAGAAACCATTTTCATGTTCTGAGTGTGGGAAATGTTTCTCAGACCAATCTGACCTGAACTTTCATTATAGAACCCACACAGGGGAGAAACCATTTTCATGTTCTGAAAGTGTGAAATCTTTTTCAGACCAGTCACTCCTTAAAATTCATCATGGAATCCATACAGGGGAGAAACCATTCCATTGCATTGAATGTGGGAAATGTTTTTCAAAGCAATCTGATCTTGATTGTCATCAAAGGACTCACACAGGGGAGAAACCATTTTCTTGTTCTGAATGTGGGGAATATTTTTCAGACCAGTCCAACCTGAAAATTCATTATAAAACCCACACAGGGGTGAAACCATTTTCATGTTCTGAATGTGGGAAATGTTTTCCAGACCAATCCCACCTTAAAACTCATCAGAGAACCCACACAGGGGAGAAACCATTTTCATGTTCTGAGTGTGGGAAATGTTTTTCCTGTCAATCTAGCCTTAATCGGCATCAAAAGATTCACACACGGGAGAAACCATTTTCTTGTTCTGAATGTGGGAAATGTTTTTCAGACCAATCACTCCTTAAAAGTCATCAGAGAACCCACACAGGAGAGAAACCATTTTCATGTTCTGAGTGTGGGAAATGTTTTTACTGTCAAGCTAACCTTAATCGGCATAAAAGGACTCACACAGGGGAGAAACCATTTTCTTGTTCTGAATGTGGGAAATGTTTTTCAGACCAATCACTCCTTAAAACTCATGAGAGAACCCACACAGGGGAGAAACCATTTTCATGTTCTGTATGTGGGAAATGTTTTTACTGTCAATCTAATCTTAATCGGCATCAAAGGACTCACACAGGGGAGAAACCATTTTCTTGTTCTGAATGTGGGAAATGTTTTTCAGACCAATCACTCCTTAAAATTCATCAGAGAACCCACACAGGGGAGAAACAATTTTCTTGTTCTGAATGTGGGAAATGTTTTTCAGACCAATCACTCCTTAAAACTCATCAGAGAATCCACACAGGGGAGAAACCATTTTCATGTTCTGTATGTGGGAAATGTTTTTACTGTCAATCTAACCTTAATCGGCATCAAAGGACTCACACACAGGAGAAACCATTTTCTTGTTCTGAATGTGGGAAATGTTTTTCAGACCGATCACTCCTTAAAACTCATCAGAGAATCCACACAGGGGAGAAACTATTATCATGTTCTGAATGTGGGAAATTTTTTTTCTCTCAATCTAGCCTTATTCGGCATCAAAGGACTCACACAGGGGAGAAACCATTTTCATGTTCTGAGTGTGGGAGATGTTTTTCAATGCAACGTGACCTGAAACTTCATTCTAGAACCCACGCATTTGTGAAAAATTTTTCTTGTTCTGAATGTGGGAAATTTTTTCCAAAGCAATCTGAGCTTGATTGTCATAAATATGTTCACACAGTGGAGAAACCATTAAATATACCTTCACAAGGACGTAAAACGTAAACTTGGATCAGTGAACTCTTTCCTGTTTCTCTCTCTCTGACACCATCCAGCCCAGCTACAGACGGGGGAGGAACCCGATTGGCTGGATGCCCCAGTGCACTGTTGGGAGAGAGGAGGTGCCTAGGTTTGGAATCAGGGGCGGGCCCAGCAGCTTATAAAGGGGCCCCTGTTGTTTTGAGTTGAGACAGAGAGAGACCAACCAGTAAGCAGTGAGTGTGTAAAGCCTGAAGGGAACTCTGCTGAGTGCCAGCCTGTAAAGAGAGATCCGCTACACTGCTGTTAGATGCCTTTACTCCCTGCGGATCCCCCGTGAGTGACCCATATGAGGATAAAGGTATAGAGTCTCCGTGTGTGGCCCCTGGGTGAGGGCAGGTGTTTCTCGGGGCTACATGGGAGCAACTGCCTATTCCAAAGGGAGAGGTACTTTGGGGCAGGTAGCGCTACCTGGGGGAACTCTGGGGAAGGGACTGAACTGGGAAAGGGTATTTCCTCCAGGAGGGGAGTGTGGGACTGAGCCCCCAGAGAGACTGAGCCAGTAGTGGCTAAACCCATCCCGGTTTCCCAAAGCAGGGTTATTACTGTTTGCCTGTTATAATTATTTTACCTTTACACCCAGTTATATAAAGTTGATATTTGCTACAAACTGTGTGTGATTATTTCCCTAGTGGGAATCCCCTGGAGGCTCTGCGCTAAATCCCAGTTTCACTATTTGCAAGGGGGACCCCATTACCTGTTTAAACAAGTATACAGCCCAACAGGAGTGAGTGTGCCAAGAAAGGGTTACACTCGTTATACAAAGGAAGCATCAGGCAAACATTCTCTTTCAAGCAGATTCCATCTTAATATATGTTTCAGTATTTACAGAGAGGAACACATTTGTGCACCATAAAATATTTCCTTAAGAGAAGGTACAAGCCCCCCAGGGTATCACTTGGGCAGATGCTGTTCCCTAATGCTCACACAGTAGGTAACATAATGGGGATATACCCAGCTGGGAATGACTTGCCGGGTACATAGTTACATAGGGTTGAAAAAAGACCAGAGTCCATTAAGTTCAACCTTTCTAAGTAAACCCAGCACCCAGACCCTATACTTACCAATCTATATACTCACATACATAAACTATATATACACCCACTAGTACTAACTGTAGATATTAGTATCACAATAGCCTTGGATATTCTGCTTGTTCAAGAACTCATCCAGGCCCCTCTTATAGGCATTAAAGGAACAGTAACACCAAAAAATGAAATTGTATCAAAGTAATCACAATATTATGTACTGTTGCCCTGCATTGTTACAACTGGTGTGTTTGCCTCAGAAAGACCCCTATAGTTTATATAAGTAAGCTGCTGTGTAGCCATCGGAGCAGCCATTCAAAGGAGAAAAGGCACAGGTTACTTAGCAGATAATAGATAAACCCCCATTATATGGGGCTTATCTACTAGTTATCTGCTATGTAACCTGTGCATTTTCTCCTTTTTTCCAGCTTGAATGGCTGCCCCCATGGCTACCCAGCAGCTTATATATATATATATATATATAAATATAAACTTTAGTAGTCTTTCTGAAGCAAACACACCAGTTGTAACAATGCAGGGCAACAGTACATAATATTGTGATTACTTTGATACACTTTCATTTTTTGGTGTTACTGTTCCTTTAACAGAATCTGCCATTACCCCATCTCTAGGAAGGGCATTCCCCAACCCCCTCACTGCCCTCACCGTGAGGGAACCCCCTACC
Organism: Xenopus tropicalis; assembly: GCF_000004195.4. Lineage (NCBI taxonomy): Eukaryota > Metazoa > Chordata > Amphibia > Anura > Pipidae > Xenopus > Xenopus tropicalis. The sequence continues at coordinate 3,627,411 of NC_030685.2, read as the reverse complement.
GAACATCCCCCGGCAGGGCATTCCCCAACCTCACTGCCCTCACCGTGAGGAACCCCCTACCCAACATCCCCCGGCAGGGCATTCCCCAACCCCCTCACTGCCCTCACCGTGAGGAACCCCCTACCCAACATCCCCCGGCAGGGCATTCCCCAACCCCCTCACTGCCCTCACCGTGAGGAACCCCCTACCCAACATCCCCCGGCAGGGCATTCCCCAACCCCCTCACTGCCCTCACCGTGAGGAACCCCCTACCCAACATCCCCCGGCAGGGCATTCCCCAACCCCCTCACTGCCCTCACCGTGAGGAACCCCCTACCCAACATCCCCCGGCAGGGCATTCCCCAACCCCCTCACTGCCCTCACCGTGAGGAACCCCCTACCCAACATCCCCGGCAGGGCATTCCCCAACCCCTTACTGCCCTCACCGTGAGGAACCCCCTACCCAACATCCCCCGGCAGGGCATTCCCCAACCCCCTCACTGCCCTCACCGTGAGGAACCCCCTACCCAACATCCCCCGGCAGGGCATTCCCCAACCCCCTCACTGCCCTCACCGTGAGGAACCCCCTACCCAACATCCCCCGGCAGGGCATTCCCCAACCCCCTCACTGCCCTCACCGTGAGGAACCCCCTACCCAACATCCCCCGGCAGGGCATTCCCCAACCCCCTCACTGCCCTCACCGTGAGGAACCCCCTACCCAACATCCCCCGGCAGGCATTCCCCAACCCCCTCACTGCCCTCACCGTGAGGAACCCCCTACCCAACATCCCCCGGCAGGGCATTCCCCAACCCCCTCACTGCCCTCACCGTGAGGAACCCCCTACCCAACATCCCCCGGCAGGGCATTCCCCAACCCCCTCACTGCCCTCACCGTGAGGAACCCCCTACCCAACATCCCCCGGCAGGGCATTCCCCAACCCCCTCACTGCCCTCAGCAAGAGGGCGGATAAATGTGGTTCAGTAGTTATTATAGTTACTTCCTCCTATGAGGTAGAAGTAATGAGACAACTTAATGATACAGCAACATATACCCCCTTGAAAGGGGACCCTACGATTAATTTGACAAAGATCTTAGGTGATTTGTTGTATAAGGGCCTTATGAATGGTGTTCTCACCACTAAAGAAGTGGAAGCTTTAAAATGTGAGAACCAAGTGATTCCGGTTTTTCATATTTTGCCCAAAGTTCATAAATCTTTGGAGAATGTAAAGGGATGTCCTATTGTGGCTAGCATAGGATCCCTGAGTGAAAGGCTATCCTGCCATATAGATAAACTACTCCGCCCTCTAGTGGAATCTCTGCCATCCTACCTTAGGGATACCACGATGTGTATCAATAAGAAACAGGGTTTGAAGTGGAAATCAACCTATCTGTGCTTTTCAATGGACATAGTATCCCTTTACTCTTCCATAGATCACGTCCTGTTAGTCGAAGCTATTCGCTACTGGCTAGACAAAGAACATGTGTTTCCCAAGCTACAATCTGAATTTGTGTTGGAAGCTGTTGAATTTTTGTTGAAATCTAATTATTTTCTTTTTGATGGTAGGTTCTACCTCCAGAGACGTGGAGCCGCTATGGGTGCTTCGTTTGCACCCACATATGCCAACCTGTTCATGGGTTGGTTTGAGTGGCTCCACGTCTATGGTGATCAGAACCCTTATCGTTCACATTTGATTACTTTTTTTCGTTATATCGATGACTGTATAGGTATTTGGGAGGGTGATGAGGTAACTTTATCTAAGTTTGTCAATTTTTGTAATGAACAGGTGATGGATATTTCGTTTACTTTTGAGACACATTCTGAAACTATCTCATTTCTTGATGTTAATTTTTTGATTTTTGAAGGGAAGATACATTGTGATCTATATAGAAAACCTATTACATGTAACACTTTGTTGCACTCTAGAAGTGCCCACCCGGCTAGTTGTGTGAGAGGTATCCCAGTTCCTCAGGTTGCGCCGGATCTGCTCGACATGGGATGCTTTTCATAGACAGGCTATGTTATTGTGGGACCGTTTTTTGGAGAGAGGATGTGCTCCAGACACTATCAAAATAGCTTATGAAAGGGCAGTAGCCAGCAATAGAAGTGAGCTTTTAAAGCCTAAAAAATAGTAACTCAGTCTCCACAGGAGAAAGCCAGGTCAAAAATACGGTTCTCCACGATATATAATAAAGATTTTCATCTTGTTCAAGTATTTGCAAATACTGGGGAGTTCTACTACAGGACCCTGTTTTAGCTCAAATATTGGATAAGAAACCATCCTTTGTATATAGGAAGGGTAAAGATGTTGCATCCTGGCTCTCTCCGAGTATATAAACCTCTAAAAAGGAAACTGGTTCCTGGCTTAAAACTACAGGTAACTATCGCTGTGGGAGAAATAGATGTAAAGCTTGTCAATACTTGAAAGTTTCACAAGGGGCGGCGTGGCCTGCATGCTGGACGGGTAGGACGCACTAGCGCTGAGCTCCACATAGTGAGCCCTATTATCCTGCCGACACACGCTAAAAAAGCCGGATAAAAAGCACGGCAAACTTGGGGGAACACACCGAGCACCTACCAGCCATCTTGGGGAAAAATAGGCAGACTTCCAGACCCTCCACGGCAACTCCCGCCGCAGAGCCGTGCAGACAAGATGGCGCCGCGACACCTCCACACCATGCAGCTCAGGCTGAAAGCGCCGCTGCAATAAGTAAAGGAGAGACAACAGCCAAACGGCTCGAACGTTTTGCCAGGCACTCTCCTCCTCCTCAGCAACTCGGAGGTATGTCTCCCCCACTAGAAATGGCAACAGACGATAGGGAAACAGCTCTGCACCCTGCTGCCTCCAGCCAGCCTACCCACACAACAGAACCAACACTAACAGAAATACTGCAGATAATCACTAATAATCACTCTATGTTGGTAGCAAAAGTGGATGAAATACACACTGATTTTGCAATACTAAAACATGACATACAAAAAATAAGAGAAAGGACTGGAGAAGCAGAGAGAAGAATAGGAGAACTAGAAGACCTAACCAACCCAATACCAGGCCGCATTGACACAGTCTCTAAACAACTAAACGCATTGGAAGCCAAAGCAGACGATCTGGAGAACCGTCTGAGACGCAATAACATACGCATACTAGGAATGCCTGAGGGAGCTGAAGGAAACACTGCAGAGACTTTTGTGGAAAAATGGCTCCACTCCAGATTCGGGGAACAAGCCTTCTCCAATGCTTTCACAGTCGAGAGAGCACATAGGATACCAGGCAGACCTCCACCACCTGGCGCACCACCAAGACCACTAATAGCCAGACTGCTGAACTACAAAGACAGAGACGCAGCCTTAGCAGCTGCTCAGAAAGCAGGAGAGCTGCTACATGAGAACCACAAGATCTCAATATACCCAGATTTCTCTGCACTGATCAGGAAACAAAGAGCGCAATTTACCGAAGCCAAACGCATGCTGCGACAACGGCAAATCCCATATGCGATGCTATTTCCTTCCAGGCTCAGAGTTGTCCACAACGGGAAGACCCAATTCTTTGAATCTCCGGAAACAGCGATATCATGGATAGAGGGACGACCCAGAGACCCCCCACCACACCGATAAACTAGATTACCCCCCGGCCAGTTTGCCAAAGATTCAACGGCCAATACAAGCAACAATGACACCAGCTACACCAGATGGCTCCCAAACAGCAACAGCGGAGCTCATCTCCAAACCGCAGACCCATAACACACAGACTGTTCAAGTTACGGACAGGCTGAGTAGACTATAACCCCTTTCTTTTCACCACAGGTTACGTTACAGGGAGGAAACCCACGCACAGTTCTGTTGGGGAGCGTGAGGGTAGGGAGGGAAAGCATGAGGGATTGGGAAAGTTATATATCTGTTTTTTGTATGTTTAACATGACACAATACCTTAAAATGTACCAGTGGGTGGGCTCAAACAATATGAGAACTATTACCAACTGTATAAAATGTCTAGTGTTAAAGTAATATGCTGGAACATAAGGGGGCTGGGTACTGCAATTAAACGCAGGTTAGTCTTTAACTTTATTAGGAAAGAGAAACCACATATTACAATACTACTGGAGACCCACCTGGAAGGTAAGAAAACTCTAGCACTTAAAAAACCATGGATAAGTAACACATATCACTCTACATACTCTACGTATGCTAGAGGAGTATCCGTACTAATCTCTAGATCATGCCCATTTAGCTTAACTACTGCTATCACAGACAAATGGGGCAGATATGTAATCCTACACGGAACACTGCATGGCCGACAATATACAATTGCTGGCGCATATGTTCCACCTCCATTTGAGGTTAAACTCCTACATTAAATAATGGAAAGGATTACTAAACTACCCCCAGCACCGCTGTTGGTGATGGGCGACTTTAATGCAATCAGAGACCCGGAGCTAGATCGCCTAAAAGCCTCCGGGCTCCCCAACACGAACTTCTCCAGCTGGGTCTCCATGTACGGTCTCATTGATATCTGGCGTGTACGAAATCCAGGTACAAGACAATATACCTGCTACTCCCCAGGCCAGAATAGTTTATCTAGGATAGACTTAGCTCTTGGAACCCCAGAACTGGACAAATTGGTTACTGATATCAACATCCTAACCAGAGGGATATCAGATCATTCCCCCATAACAACTACTTTTAAGGCATCCACAGACCCTAGGGATAGAACATGGAGGTTAAGCCCGTACTGGGTTACCCACCCAGATATGGTAGAACACATCCGTAAAGCTATAACTTCCTACTATGAAATTAACCGAAACTCCTCCACGCCAGACATAGTGTGGGATGCCCTAAAAGCCTATATAAGAGGGGAATACATCAGTAACATAAGGGCCTTAACTGCCTCACTGAACTCTGAAATATCCTCACTCACCCAAAGAGCTGAGGAATCAGAAGCAGTGTATATCACTACACTCTCAGAACAAGATAGACAGAACTGGCTCAATGCCCAAAATGCACTCACACTTGCACAAGTAGAGGCAACCAAAAAACACATCCTCTACCAACGAGTTAATATATTTGAACAAGGGGACAAAAACGGTAAACTACTCTCCTTTTTAGCAAGAGATGAACACACACAGTCCACTATACCCGTGATTAAAAAAACCCTCAGGTGAACTCACAGCTGACATAGCAGAGGTGAATGCAGCATTTAGGAATTTCTATGCAGATCTATATAGCACAAAAATACAGAAAGGGGAACAGGATATAGATATACACCTCAACAGCACAGATATCTCCACCTTTGAACTCCAAGAATCCCAAAGGCTGGGAGCCAATATAACTGTCCAAGAGGTCAAAGATGCCATATCCTCCTTCCCCACAGGCAAAACCCCAGGGCTAGATGGAATACCCATCGAATGGTATAGAAAATACACAGGCCAGATAGCTCCTCAATTAACCAATTTATTTAACACCACCTTGACGGGTGCCCCTCTCCCACAATCCATGTATGCAACACTAATAGTCCTCATACTAAAACCAGGCAAAGACCCAACCGAGTGTGCCTCATACAGACCCATCTCCTTAATTAATTCAGATGCCAAGATCCTAGCTAAAATCCTAGCTTCCCGATTAGCACCCATACTACACAAAGTAATTCAACCAGACCAGACAGGCTTTATGCCGGGGAAGTCCACAGACATAAACATCAGGCGGTTATACACCAATCTATCCATCACTCATGAAAATGTGGGTAACAGAATAGTAGCCTCACTTGACAATGAAAAGGCTTTTGATTCAGTCGAATGGCCATATCTATGGGGCACAATGAAAAGAGTCGGAATCCCACCAACCTATGCACAGTGGGTGAAGGCTCTATATGCACAACCCCTCGCCAGGGTCAGAACAAATTCTAAAGTCTCACAGCCCTTTCCCATAAAAAGAGGTATCCGACAGGGCTGCCCACTCTCCCCCCTTCTCTTTGCCCTTGCCATGGAACCCCTGGCATGCCGGGTGAGGTCAGACAAGGAGATAGAGGGACTAAAGATTAAGGACAACACAGAACTAATTTCTATGTATGCAGATGATACCCTTTTATACTTGGCAAACCCAGACAAAGCACTCAGAGCATCAACACCCACACAGCCTACTCGGGCCTCAAGATAAACTGGAGCAAATACATTCTGTTTGCCGTAGATCCTAGGCCCCCAGGGGCACCCACATAAACTCAAGGGCTAACCTGGTCCGAAACGTTCAAATATCTGGGAATCTGGATCCACAGAGATTTAAAAAAATTCACAGACCTAAACCTGATTCCAATACTTAAACTCACGGAATCCAAAATCAAGGCATGGGCACCCCTACCTCTATCGCTCTATGGCAGAATAAATCTCTTTAAGATGATCCTACTCCCAAAACTGACATATATTTTCAGACAATCACCTATAATGATAAAAAAAAAAGTGTTCAAAACTCTCCGCAGCTTGCAAATAACACTATTTTGGAACAACACACAACCGAGAATTGCCCTAGCCACTCTCCAGCTCCCAGTAAGACAAGGAGGACTAGCAGCACCAAACCTATTTCTATACTTCTTGGCAGCTCAATTGGTTACAGCATGGAGATGGGTCTCCCCCTCCACACAAAATGCCTCCACAACATTAGAAGCACAAACAATTGGGTCCCTTGAAGAGCTAAAAAACCTTCTATATAGAGGTACCAAATACACAAAGAAGGCTACTTTACCAATGACCACAACGGTGAGAGCATGGAACATAATACTTAATCTGTTTCCCAGCCACCCCTTCCATTGCTCCAAATACTCCCCTCTCTGGTACAACCCAAATCTGAAACAGTTTACCACGGTCCCAGACCCACAGGCCTGGGCCAGATATGGTATTAAGTACATTGCTGATATATATGCGGATGGCAATCTTATGCAGTTCCAAAATTTGAAAGAAAAATACTTGTTGCCTAACACAGCGTTTTTCAACCGCTGTTCCGCGGCACACTAGTGCCGCGAGATGTTGCCTGGTGTGCCGTAGGCAGGGCCGCCATCAGGGGAGCACAACGGTTACAACTGTCCCGGGCAATTTTTAGTTTCAAAGGGGGCCCGGCGATGCTACAGTTTTTCTTAGTAGCTCGGGCCCCTTTAATAAAATCCGGGCCCTGTCATTGGTTGCGCCCCGTGTGTACGGGTAACGTCAGTACGCATGGGGCGCAACGTTATAAAAGGGCCTGTGTGCGGTCGCGTGTAGGCAGAAGTGCAGAGGCGGCACCAATGTACTAGGGGGGCACTGCTCTTGGCACCAATGTACTAGGGGGGCACTGCTCTTGGCACCAATGTACTAGGGGGGCACTGCTCTTGGCACCAATGTACTAGGGGGCACTGCTCTTGGCACCAATGTACTAGGGGGGCACTGCTCTTGGCACCAATGTACTGGGGGGCACTGCTCTTGGCACCAATGTACTAGGGGGGCACTGCTCTTGGCACCAATGTACTGGGGGGCACTGCTCTTGGCACCAATGTACTAGGGGGGCACTGCTGCTGGGCACCATATTCAAGAGAATGACTTTATATATAGTCAATATAGGCACAGAGTTAAATTTTTTAACATTTTCTAATGGTGGTGTGCCTCGTGATTTTTTTCATGAAACAAGTGTGCCTTTGCCCAAAAAAGGTTGAAAAACACTGGCCTAACAAAATGCTGTTCAGATACCTACAGCTGAGGCACGCGGCCGGTTACCAATTCCAAACTCAAACAATAAACACCACCCCCAGCAGGGTGGAAGAGTATGCCCACACACCTGAACTTCGAAGGCCCCTATCACTATTCTACAGTACTCTAATACTAACCGGACCGTCCCCAGCCTCCAAAGCTCTAGAAAAATGGAAAAAAGACATACCCACACTAGACTCTGAAATATGGCAAGATATCCTAGACTCCTGCTTTGAGGGCATGGTATGTAACAGGGACAAACTAATCCAGTTAAAGTGCCTGCACAGAACATACCTTACTCCACAAAGACTACATGTAATGAACCCAGAAATCCCACAAACCTGCCCAAAATGCATTGCCCCGGTAGCAGACTACTTTCATATGGTCTGGTCCTGCCCAGAGATTCAGGACTTTTGGAAGCAAGTAACCCAGACCATCCAAAGTAGGATATCACTAATAATACCCCTAAACCCTATAATAATCCTTTTGAACCAAGTAGAAGAAATAACGCCAAAAAGGGCACAATGCACCCTCCTCTCCATCCTACTAATGTATGCAAAAAAAGCCATAGCCCTCCGGTGGAAATCGAACTCGGGCCCCACAACACCACTCTGGATAAATATAGTCACTAAGGCAGCCCCGTTGTACAAACTAACATATATGAGAAGGAACTGCCTAGAAAAGTTCCAAAAAGTTTGGGGTGATTGGCTAGACCCAGGAGAAGAAGGCTAGAAACTTCACAGAACGCACCACTTTTATGCCCACCTTAACGTGTCGGCATAAAATACCCCCTCCTCCCCCCCCAGAGTACTACATCAAGAGCTCCCCAACAGTAGTACGGGTAAACACCCTGCACCCCACTGAGACACCCAAGGCCCTATCACCCAGGTGCACAAGAAATAAATATGCTGATAACATGGTTTTATTGGTAGAAGGTCATGTTTATTGTTTACTGTTTACTTAGTTTTGTATTAAACTTTATTATGAGAAAACTGGACAACGAAACAACTCTAATACAAATGTATGTCAACTGAATGCAATTTTCTCAATAAACGGAATTGTTAAAAAAAAAAAAAAAAGTTTCACAAGTTTTTATTAGTACACAAACAGGCAAAGAGTTTAAGATTAAACAATATTTCAATTGCCTATCTAAACAGGTTATATACCTAATAACATGCAGCTGTGGGTCCCAATATGTAGGGAAAACCATACGTAATGTCTCCACACGGATCCTAGAACATGCTTCGGCCTTAGAAAGAGGGGACTTGAAATCTGCAGTGGCCAAACACATAATTGAGAAACATGATGGGAGATAGTGCTGGGCGGTATACCGGTTTATAAAAAAAAAACGGTATGAGTTTTAAACATACCGCTATACCGGTATGCGCGCCTCCTGCTGTTTTTCTCCTATTACTTCCGGGTTGCGCCCGTGCGTACGTGACGTCGGCGCGCATGTGACGTCAGCGCGCACGCGACGTCGCTAGGACGCATCGCTGGAGCTGGAGGAACCACAAGTTGGGTAAGTTCTGCTGGGGGGTTGTGGCTGGGGTTGGGGTTGGGGGGGCTGGGGGGGGTTGTGGTTGGGGGGGTTGTGGCTGGCGTTGGGGGGCTGGGGGGGGTTGTGGCTGGGGTTGGGGGGGCTGGGGGGGGTTGTGGCTGGGGTTGGGGGGGCTGGGGGGGGTTGTGGCTGGGGTTGGGGGGCTGGGGGGGGTTTGTGGCTGGGGTTGGGGGGGGCCACCAATATTTATTATTTATTTTTTTATTTATATACCGTCAAATACCGTGATACCGATATAATTTTGAAAAATACCGTGATAAAAATTTTTGGTCATACCGCCCAGCTCTAATGGGAGAGCACACTTTTCAAATAATAGATAAACCACAATTTCAGGTTAGGAAGGGTGATATGGAAAGGAGACTCCTAAAAAGTGAGGCGTTTTGGATTTTTAATCTAAACTCCCTAGATACTAAAGGGGGCATGAATAGGGAATGGGAATTATCCTGTTTCTACTAAAATACAAAATCTATACTTACTTCCTGCTTTAATATATACATTATTATAATTACTTATATTATTTTTGTTTTCTCTAATTATTATTTTTCGTTTTTGTTTTTCTTTAATTAATGGTTTGGCCTTTTGCTATTATTATTTGTAAACTTTTGAACTGTGATATTTGCTTTTATGGATTGGGGATATATATATATATATGTATATATATTTCTTGTATGGGATGGGAAGGGTTAATATGTTTTATATGCGATTGAATCCAATTGGTAGGACAGTTTTAAAAACCCCACACTAAGTGGGACTAACTGCTTCTGAGGAAGTGGCGACAGGCCACTAAACGCGTTAAGCGTTAGACCCTGAGGGATTTGCATGTGCCTTTTATCTATGCTGGAATAAAGACTGGATTTTAATTTTATCCTCGTGGTGCTCCGCCATTTATTTTTTCTATATTTCCCAACCCCCTCACTGCCCTCACCGTGAGGAACCCCCTACCCAACATCCCCCGGCAGGGCATTCCCCAACCCCCTCACTGCCCTCACCCTGAGGAACCCCCTACCCAACATCCCCCGGCAGGGCATTCCCCAACCCCCTCACTGCCCCTCACCGTGAGGAACCCCCTACCCCAACATCCCCGGCAGGGCATTCCCCAACCCCTCACTGCCTCACCCGTGAGGAACCCCCAACCCAACATCCCCCGGCAGGGCATTCCCCAACCCCCTCACTGCCCTCACCGTGAGGAACCCCCTACCCAACATCCCCGGCAGGGCATTCCCCAACCCCCTCACTGCCCTCACCGTGAGGAAACCCCCTACCCAACATCCCCGGCAGGGCATTCCCCCAACCCCCTCAACTGCCCTCAACCCTGAGGAACCCCCCTACTCAACATCCCCGCGGCAGGGCATTCCCCAACCCCCTCACTGCCTTTACCGTGAGGAACCCCCTACCCACATCCCCGGCAGGGCATTCCCCAACCCCCTCACTGCCTTTACCGTGAGGAACCCCCTACCCCAACATCCCCCGGCAGGGCATTCCCCAACCCCCTCACTGCCCTCACCGTGAGGAACCCCCTACCCAACATCCCCGGCAGGGCATTCCCCCAACCCCCTCACTGCCCTCACCGTGAGGAACCCCCTACCCAACATCCCGGCAGGGCATTCCCCAACCCCCTCACTGCCCTCACCGTGAGGAACCCCCTACCCAACATCCCCCCGGCAGGGCATTCCCCAACCCCCTCACTTGCCCTCCACCCTGAGGAACCCCCTAACCCAACATCCCCCGGCAGGGCATTCCCCAACCCCCTCACTGCCCTCGACCGTGAGGAACCCCCCTACCCAACATCCCCCGGCAGGGCATTCCCAACCCCCTCACTGCCCTCACCGTGAGGAACCCCCTACCCAACATCCCCCGGCAGGGCATTCCCCAACCCCCTCACTGCCCTCACCGTGAGGGAAACCCCCTACCCAACATCCCCCGGCAGGGCATTCCCCAACCCCCTCACTGCCCTCACCCTGAGGAAACCCCCTACCCAACACCCCCCGGCAGGGCATTCCCCAACCCCCTCACTGCCCTCACCCGTGAGGAACCCCCTACCCAACATCCCCCGGCAGGGCATTCCCCAACCCCCTCACTGCCCTCACCGTGAGGAACCCCCCTACCCAACATCCCCCGGCAGGGCATTCCCCAACCCCCTCACTGCCCTCACCGTTGAGGAACCCCCTACCCAACATCCCCGGCAGGGCATTCCCCAACCCCCTCACTGCCCTCACCGTGAGGAACCCCCTACCCAACATCCCCCGGCAGGGCATTCCCCAACCCCCTCACTGCCCTCACCGTGAGGAACCCCCTACCCAACATCCCCCGGCAGGGCATTCCCCAACCCCCTCACTGCCCTCACCGTGAGGAACCCCCTACCCAACATCCCCCGGCAGGGCATTCCCCAACCCCCTCACTGCCCTCACCGTGAGGAACCCCCTACCCAACATCCCCCGGCAGGGCATTCCCCAACCCCTCACTGCCCTCACCGTGAGGAACCCCCTACCCAACATCCCCCGGCAGGGCATTCCCCAACCCCCTCACTGCCCTCACCGTGAGGAACCCCCTACCCAACATCCCCCGGCAGGCATTCCCCAACCCCCTCACTGCCCTCACCGTGAGGAAACCCCTACCCAACATCCCCCCGGCAGGGCATTCCCCAACCCCCTCACTGCCCTCACCGTGAGGAACCCCCTACCCAACATCCCCCGGCAGGGCATTCCCCAACCCCCTCACTGCCCTCACCCGTGAGGAACCCCCTACCCAACATCCCCCGGCAGGGCATTCCCCAACCCCCTCACTGCCCTCACCGTGAGGAACCCCCTACCCAACATCCCCCGGCAGGGCATTCCCCAACCCCCTCACTGCCCTCACCGTGAGGAACCCCCTACCCAACATCCCCCGGCAGGGCATTTCCCCCAACCCCCTCACTGCCCTCACCGTGAGGAAACCCCCTACCCAACATTCCCCCGGCAGGGCATTCCCCAACCCCCCTCACTGCCCTCACCGTGAGGAACCCCCTACCCACATCCCCCGGCAGGGCATTCCCAACCCCTCACTGCCCTCACCCGTGAGGAAACCCCTACCCCAACATCCCCGGCAGGGCATTCCCCAACCCCCTCACTGCCCTCACCGTGAGGAACCCCCTACCCAACATCCCCCGGCAGGGCATTCCCCAACCCCCTCACTGCCCTCACCGTGAGGAACCCCCCTACCCAACATCCCCCGGCAGGGCATTTCCCCAACCCCCTCACTGCCCTCACCGTGAGGAACCCCCTACCCAACATCCCCCGGCAGGGCATTCCCCAACTCCCCCTGCACTGCCCTCACCGGAGGAACCCCCTACCCAACATCCCCCGGCAGGGCATTCCCCAACCCCCTCACTGCCCTCCACCGTTGAGGAACCCCCTACCCCACATCCCCCGGCAGGGCATTCCCCAACCCCCTCACTGCCCTCACCGTGAGGAACCCCCCTACCCAACATCCCCGGCAGGGCATTCCCCAACCCCCTCACTGCCCTCACCGTGAGGAACCCCCTACCCAACATCCCCCGCAGGGCATTCCCCAACCCCCTCACTGCCCTCACCGTGAGGAACCCCCTACCCAACATCCCCCGGCAGGCATTCCCCAACCCCCTCACTGCCCTCACCGTGAGGAACCCCCTACCCAACATCCCCCGGCAGGGCATTCCCCAACCCCCTCACTGCCCTCACCGTGAGGAACCCCCTACCCAACATCCCCCGGCAGGCATTCCCCAACCCCCTCACTGCCCTCACCGTGAGGAACCCCCTACCCAACATCCCCCGGCAGGGCATTCCCCAACCCCCTCACTGCCCTCACCGTGAGGAACCCCCTACCCAACATCCCCCGGCAGGGCATTCCCCAACCCCCTCACTGCCCTCACCGTGAGGAACCCCCTACCCAACATCCCCCGGCAGGGCATTCCCCAACCCCCTCACTGCCCTCACCGTGAGGAAACCCCCTACCCAACATCCCCCGGCGGGCATTCCCCAACCCCCTCACTGCCCTCACCGTGAGGAACCCCCTAACCCAAACATCCCCCGGCAGGGCATTCCCCAACCCCCTCACTGCCCTCACCGTGAGGAACCCCCTACCCAACATCCCCCCGGCAGGGCATTCCCCAACCCCCTCACTGCCCTCACCGTGAGGAACCCCCCTACCCAAACATCCCCCGGCAGGGCATTCCCCAACCCCCTCACTGCCCTCACCGTGAGGAACCCCCTACCCCAACATCCCCCGGCAGGGCATTCCCCAACCCCCTCACTGCCCTCACCTGAGGAAACCCCCTACCCAAACATCCCCCGGCAGGGCATTCCCCAACCCCCTCACTTGCCCTCACCGTGAGGAACCCCCTACCCAACATCCCCCGGCAGGGCATTCCCCAAACCCCCTCACTGCCCTCACCGTGAGGAACCCCCCTACCCAACATCCCCCGGCAGGGCATTCCCCAACCCCCTCACTGCCCTCACCGTGAGGAACCCCCTACCCAACATCCCCGGCAGGGCATTCCCCAACCCCCTCACTGCCCTCACCGTGAGAACCCCCTACCCAACATCCCCCGGCAGGGGCATTCCCCCAACCCCCTCACTGCCCTCACCGATGAGGAACCCCCTACCCAACATCCCCCGGCAGGGCATTCCCCAAACCCCCTCACTGCCCTCACCGTGAGGAACCCCCTACCCAACATCCCCCGGCAGGGCATTCCCAACCCCCTCACTGCCCTCACCGTGAGGACACCCCTACCCAACATCCCCCGGCAGGGCATTCCCCAACCCCCTCACTGCCCCTCACCGTGAGGAACCCCCTACCCAACATCCCCCGCCAGGGCATTCCCCCAACCCCCTCACTGCCCTCACCGTGAGGAACCCCACTACCCAACATCCCCCGGCAGGGCATTCCCCAACCCCCTCACTGCCCTCACCGTGAGAACCCCTACCCAACATCCCCCGCAGGGCATTCCCCAACCCCCTCACTGCCCCTCACCGTGAGGAACCCCCTACCCAACATCCCCCGGCAGGGCATTCCCCAACCCCCTCACTGCCCTCACCGTGAGGAACCCCCTACCCAACATCCCCCGGCAGGGCATTCCCCAACCCCCTCACTGCCCTCACCCTGAGGAACCCCCTACCCAACATCCCCCGGCAGCATATTCCCTTCCCATCCCTCCCCACCCCACTCTATTGTAAACAATATAACCATGAGTGAGTTTTTTTTTTTTTTAACAATTCTTTTATTGCATTAAGATATACATATCTTGCAGTGTGTTATTTCCAGCATCATTTGCTTATTGTACAATAAGAAAATAAAATAAATTAACTACATAACCATAATAACATTGCAGTGTCTCTTTTTTTTCTATTGCATATTTTATACAGAGGTATATAAAATACATTGATATCCTATCAACAATCATTGCAGTGGCTTCTTTGCTGGTGCAAATATTATACTTCAGTTAGCCTTTAACTCGCGGCTGTGTACTTATCTTCCAGGGCATGGTTGGGGCATTGGTGTATCCCTTTTTCATGGAGAGTGGGGGCTGTTTTGGAGGTGTGACCTTCCCTGACCTGTATATCTTATGGGGGTTCTGCGTCCAACCATGCTGACCATATTTTTTCAAATTTTTGAGGGCATCCCCTCCTTATATATGTTAGTTTGTATAACGGTATAGCTTTGTTAACCATAGATTCCCATGCTGCTACTCTGGGGCCCTCAGGTGATTTCCAGTATAGAGCGATTGTTTTTTTTGCGTACATGCATAGTATAAGGAGTAGTGTTCTTTCAGCCCTTTTGGGTGATAGATCCTCTACCTGATTAAGCAGTATTACCATTGGATCTAGGCTGAGTATTAGGCTTGTTCTGCCTCTTATAGTGTCCGCTACTTTCCCCCAAAATCGTTGTATCTGTGGGCAGCTCCATACCATATGTAGGAAATCAGCTGGGGAGTGGTAGCATCTGGGGCATTCTTGCCCTATATCTGAATGCATTTTATGCAGTCTTTGGGGCGTAAGGTAGGTGCGATGGAGATATTTCAGTTGTGTCAGCCTATCTCTGCTACTGATGATCCCTTCTAGTGCTAACTCTAGGGTGTCCTCCCATAGATCTGGGGTGAGCTGTGGGACGTCTCTTTGCCACTTTTCTCGTAGTTTGGTAAGGTTTGTACTACTTGCCCTCATTAGCTGAGAATAAAATACTGAAAGAGGTTTTTTAAGTTCCTCTGTATGGGTTAGAGTCTCGATGTTCCTTGGGGTTGTATCTACTGCTTGGCCTCCAAATTGAGTTCCCATAGCGTGGCGCAACTGCAAGTATCGGAAAAGCATTGTGTTAGGGAGAGAGAAGGTTTGCTTTAGTTCCTGAAAGGCAAGTAGTGTACCTTGTGGCATTACGTCTGATAAGTATTTGATATTATGGCGTGACCATATTTTGGGATCGGGTATTGTTTGGAGTTGTTCCAGGTTAGGGTTATGCCATAAGGGGGTATACTGCGAGCAATGTGGTTGTGCCTTTGGGAAGATTTTGAGTGCTTTCTTCCACGCGCTAACTGTAGCTCTCATTGGTTGGGTGGCTTGTTTGGTATAGTTCGTACCCCTGTATAGCAGGTTTTGGAGTTCCTCCTGAGACCCTATGATTTGTATTTCTAGCAGAGTGGCTGCATTGGTCAGGGACGGTGAGGTCCATCTCCATGCTGCCACTAGCTGTGAGGCCAGATAGTTCCAAAAGAGGGATACCATTAGACTTCCTAATTTACGAAAAGTTGATTGAGGGATGGTTATGGGGGACTGCCTGTAGATATATGTTAGCTTGGGGATTGCTAGCATTTTAAATAGATTTATTCTACCAGTCATCGTGAGGGGTAGGCGCCTCCATGTTTCTATTTTGCTCTCTAAGTATCTCATGATCGGGTTAATATTTAATTCTATGTATTTCGTTAGGTCCCCGTGGATCCACACTCCCAGGTACTTGAACGAGGTTACCCATTTTAGCTGGTTTGTTTGGTTGGGTGGGTTGGGGGGGGTGTCTATTGGAAGGATAACCGATTTAGACCAATTTATTTTAAGGCCAGAGAAAGTAGTGTGGTTGTTTATGATGTCTAAAGCTGAGGATAGGGCTTGGTGTGGATTGGCCAGGTACAAGAGGGTATCATCTGCATACATGGAGACTAGTTCTGTTGTATTGCCTAGTTTGAGTCCCTCTACCTCTTGTGATAGTTTAAGACGGCATGCTCCATTGCAAGGGCAAATAGTAGGGGTGATAGGGGGCATCCCTGTCTGGTGCCCCTACTTACTGGGAAAAAGTTGGATAGTTTGGCATTGGTGCGGATCTTAGCTATTGGGGAGGTATATAGGGCTTGGATCCATTCTATAAATGTGGGGGGGATTCCCATTGATTTAAGTGTGGCCCATAGGTATTCCCATTCCACCGAGTCAAAGGCCTTTTCATTGTCCAGAGAGACAATTACTCTGTTCCCTTCATTATCATGCTTGATGGATAGATTTGTAAAGAGTCTTCGGATGTTAGTGTCAGTTGACCTTCCCGGCATGAATCCTGTCTGGTCTGGCGATATTAGGCCTATGATATGTTTAGTTAGCCTGGTGGCTAGCACTTTTGCTAGAATTTTAGCATCTACATTTATTAACGATATAGGCCTATAGGAGGAGCATAGTAAGGGGTCTTTCCCGGGTTTAAGTATGAGGACTATCAGTGTTTCTCTCATTGATTGTGGTAGTGGGTTCCCTTTTTTTATGTTGTTGTATAATTGGGCCAATATGGGTGCTAATTTTTTGGCGTGTTGTTTATACCATTCTCCTGGCATGCCGTCTAAACCTGGTGTTTTTCCTGAGGGTAGGGCTGCTATGGCATACTCTATTTCTGATGGGGTAATGTCCTGTGCCATTTGTTGTGCGGCTATTGGTGTGATTGTGGGGAGGTGGAGGGAGTCTAGGTATAGGTGAAGGTTTCCTGGGGTTACCTGGAGTTTGGTTGTGTATAATTCTGAGTAAAAGTTTGTAAAGGCCTGCTTTATTCCTTCAGGGGTGGAGGTGATCTCTCCGTTTGGTAGTTTTACTGCTGATATGGAAGTACTAGTGGTGTCCTCCCTGGAGATTATCGCTAAGAGTTTCCCTGTTTTGTCACCATGAGTGAGTTTACATCCCGAACAGTGAAACTTTAAAGGAGACATATAGGATAAATGGGAAACCCCTAACCCTGTAGGCAATTATGAATAATATCCGGTGCTGGTTTCCCTTTGGGCTAAACATTAACCCTATCTGTAACAATGGCCCCTTTATTGGAGCTCCCTATAGATCCTCTCAGGTCCCTGTCTGGGTTTCACATGAGGGGTGGGTGTGTCCTAACGGTCCCTGCCAGAAGCACAGTAGGAGGGGGAGAGCCAATCACAGCCCTGCACTCACACAAGCACAGACGGGCTTCAGTTCCCTATCAGGTCAGCTTAGCTGCTGATTGGTTCCTATCCTACAGTGCAGGGTACGGAGGGCCGCCGGCTCCCCAGCTCATCCAGAGAATTCAGCCAGCAGGAAGTGGAACAGATGGGCGGGGCTAGTGGGGTTTGGGGGGAATTTCTCAATAAATCAGTCAGAAACACAACTTTAAGCACAATCCTTCTATATCTAGAGGAGTATAATTCCCTGGTACATTCATCATTTTTATAGGATATGTCTCCTTTAAGTAGTCGTGCAATCAGTGGTCTTGCTGTGGCGCCCGGGGGAGGTGGTCTGCCCGGGATTCTGTGTGCCCGTTCTACTATAAATGCTGCAGAGAAGGCCGTTTGCCCGAAGGTATTGGTCAGCCATTGTTCTACAAATTTTTCGGGTGTTATCCCTTCAGCTCTTTCTGGAATACCCAGTATACGGATATTATTCCGCCTCAGGCGATTCTCAAGGTCGTCAGCCTTTGCTTCTTGTATTTGTTTTTCTGTGTTTGTTATGGGCCCGAGTAACGGGTTTGTATTGCCCTCCAGTTCCCCTAATCCGCGCTCAGCTTCTCCCGTTCGCTCCCTAATTTTCTGCACATCGTGTTTTAGGATTGGGAATTCTGTTTTGAGTTCATCAATTCTAGTTATTAGCACCGTGTGGTTCCAGTGATGGTATTAAGCACCTCTGTTAGTGTTGGCTCAGGAGGGTGGACATATTGGGTTGGTGCTGTAGGCCCGTTTGCCCCAAGTGGGGTATCTATAGTGTTCATTGATGGTGCAGGTGATGTGGGCAATCGGCTAATAGGGGAGCGTTTATAACTCCACTTACAGACCCACTAACTCCTGTGTTTATAACTCCACTTACAGAGCCCCCACTAACTCCTGTGTTTATAACTCCACTTACAGAGCCCCCACTAACTCCTGTGTTTATAACTCCACTTACAGAGCCCCCACTAACTCCTGTGTTTATAACTCCACTTACAGACCCACTAACTCCTGTGTTTATATCTCCACTTACAGAGCCCCCACTAACTCCTGTGTTTATAACTCCACTTACAGACCCACTAACTCCTGTGTTTATAACTCCACTTACAGACCCACTAACTCCTGTGTTTATATCTCCACTTACAGAGCCACTAACTCCTGTGTTTATAACTCCACTTACAGAGCCCCCACTAACTCCTGTGTTTATAACTCCACTTACAGACCCACTAACTCCTGTGTTTATAACTCCACTTACAGACCCACTAACTCCTGTGTTTATAACTCCACTTACAGACCCACTAACTCCTGTGTTTATAACTCCACTTACAGAGCCCCCACTAACTCCTGTGTTTATAACTCCACTTACAGAGACCCCACTAACTCCTGTGTTTATAACTCCACTTACAGAGCCCCCACTAACTCCTGTGTTTATAACTCCACTTACAGAGACCCCACTAACTCCTGTGTTTATAACTCCACTTACAGACCCACTAACTCCTGTGTTTATATCTCCACTTACAGAGCCACTAACTCCTGTGTTTATAACTCCACTTACAGAGCCCCCACTAACTCCTGTGTTTATAACTCCACTTACAGACCCACTAACTCCTGTGTTTATAACTCCACTTACAGAGACCCCACTAACTCCTGTGTTTATAACTCCACTTACAGACCCACTAACTCCTGTGTTTATATCTCCACTTACAGACCCACTAACTCCTGTGTTTATATCTCCACTTACAGACCCACTAACTCCTGTGTTTATAACTCCACTTACAGACCCACTAACTCCTGTGTTTATATCTCCACTTACAGACCCACTAACTCCTGTGTTTATATCTCCACTTACAGACCCACTAACTCCTGTGTTTATAACTCCACTTACAGACCCACTAACTCCTGTGTTTATAACTCCACTTACAGAGCCCCCACTAACTCCTGTGTTTATAACTCCACTTACAGAGCCCCCACTAACTCCTGTGTTTATAACTCCACTTACAGACCCACTAACTCCTGTGTTTATAACTCCACTTACAGAGCCCCCACTAACTCCTGTGTTTATAACTCCACTTACAGACCCACTAACTCCTGTGTTTATAACTCCACTTACAGACCCACTAACTCCTGTGTTTATAACTCCACTTACAGACCCACTAACTCCTGTGTTTATAACTCCACTTACAGAGCCCCCACTAACTCCTGTGTTTATAACTCCACTTACAGACCCACTAACTCCTGTGTTTATAACTCCACTTACAGAGCCCCCACTAACTCCTGTGTTTATAACTCCACTTACAAAGCACCTACCACCAGAGCAAGCGCCCTGGAGTCCCAGTGGTTCCATTTATACTGTCTGTTCAGGAGCAACTAATCAAACCCCACCCACCTCAAACTGAGGGTAACTACAAAGAAATGCAACTTCTGGAAATCCCGCTGCAAGCCTTATAGTTTACCAAATTTTGTAATTTAGCACAACAACAAAACAGCAAATACTTTTGAAAAAATTAAACCGAACAGTTAAACAACACAAAGATATTGAATAAAGTTGACCTTTTTTGTTGAATTCAAAAAGTAAGTTGTTTCAACCAGCCTGTTAGTAAGTTACATATGCTCTTACTGGGTAAATATAAAGCCTATAACATCATCTTGTCATTATTAACCCAATGTCATTTCCAATGGGGCATTTGTTGAGATGAAAGGAAAGGGGGTTACACCATTATCCTATAAAGGGTCTCTTTACATTAAATCAGTTTTGTGAAAAGCCTTTGTGTCAGTCCGATTTATTGGTGCAATTTATATTTGTTTTCATGGTTGTTAATAAGACAATGAATATATATTGTTATAATTACCCAGTAGTAGAACATTGTACCACGGGAGCCATAGAGCAGAAAGGGAAAATGTGGCCCCGTGATACTGTGGGGGGGATGTAACGGAGCCCTTTGATCATAGAGACGTTGATGTTGCTGTAAGAGAAAACGTTTATTGATAACACATATATGGAGAAGTGCGCATAGACAGTCACTTCTAACCTGTTCCTGGAGAGAGTGGGGCTTTTATAGGGTTTCCTGATGGGACAAAAAGGAGCCCCTACTAATGAGAGGGGAGTGGGCACAAACCCAGAAATCTTTCATCTCCTCTTTACTAATAGGAGGAGCCACAAAGGGTGCAGGCTTCCCTTCAGCCTTGGTTGTGCCTTTGTCTGACAAATGCCTGGTCAGAAACACACAGACCAGCAAAAATCCTGACTTGAGTTTTCAGACAAAACCCAGCAAAATCTCTAAAGTTTTGAAACAAAAGAAAGTACTTCAAGGAAAGGGAAGGGCTGTTTGAACTACAACTCCCAGCAGCCCCAAGGCACCCTGAGAGTTCTAGTTTAGGGAGGAAGTGCAGCAGCGAATGGCAGCCCCCACATCACATGACACAGTAGTACAATCACACAGCAGGTGCAGCAGGAAGAAGGGGGCAGTGCAGGGAGTTTGGGATGGAGAGGCTGGAACAGCAGCAAAGAGGGGGAAATAGGGAGCTTCATTCTACACTAGTCAGTCCCATTGCATGCTGGGTATTGTAGTTTTACAGTAACCTTGGCAGTAGGCAAACTGTTACAACTACATTACCCAGCATGCATAGGGAGAGGCAGGCCAGGTACACTAGGTGGGAAAAGGGAACATTGGTGAGTTTCCAAACTACAAACCTGCAGAGCCCCCCCCCCCCCCCCAAACTGTTATGTGCAGAGATCCCAATAAACAAGAAGGTTATTGGCACAATTGCTGGATTGGAGTGTTGGTACAGTTTTCCATGTGTTGCTAAGCATCGGGCTCCAGGGAAACGGAGTTAACAGACTGCACCACTTGAAGTATTAGCAAATAAGATTGGGAAATATTGTTTAATGGCTCCAAGAACTAGCCTGAATCCATACCTTGGTGCATTTGTACTGAAAACCTGCCTGAGCTGTAGCCTGTTAGCCCAGTGTGGCAGAAACACCATCAGCCTGGCAACCCTGAAGGGGTTAATATCATGAAAAGCTCAGTTATTCTTACACTTACACAACTATCTGTGAGTTTTCCCTCTGTCCCTAACTCTGCAGTCTGTGAGTTTTCCCTCGGTCCCTAACTCATTCTCCCGCCCTTGTGCTCACTGATCCAATGATTGTTCTCTGCTGCTCTCTGTCCCGCCCACATTCCCCTCCCAGCCAATGAGTGAGTGTCCCAGCTCCTCAGTTCCCTCCCTCACAGCTACAGGCAGCAGAGCAGTGTGGGAAAGAGGTGAGTAAGGGAGCGGGGCTGCACTAATGGTGGCACTAAAGGAGCAGTGTTACCTTGTTGTTCCCAACACATGAGCTGATTCCCAGGGACACTTTGCTACTGAGTCAGTGCAGTTTCTGTGGCAGCTCCAAGCCCAACCCACCCACCATAAGTGAATTCCTCTCCCATTTGGTACCAAGGCCCCCCTGCAGCCTGAGGGGAAGCACTGAGGGGCCCATTCTTGGCAGGAAAGGGAAAGTGTTGATTGGCAGACATTGCATCATTAGAGGGAAGTTTAACAGGGGATTGTGGGATTGGTAGTTCAGCCCATGGCTAGACTAGTTATTCTATTCCCTGCTTGGAATTGTTTTGGGGGATATTGCTGGGAATAATCCCCTATAGAAACGTGTAAGTGCTTAATTCCACTTCCAGGCCCCTCCCTCCCACAAGGAGCCAATGGGAATGTGGGAGGAAGCGAGTGACCCAGTGATGGGGAAGAAGGAAGAAAATGAGGAGCGGAAGGAGAAAATTATGAAAATCACAATGGAGATTATCTATCTGCTGACTGGAGAGGTAAGGGAGGACGAGCCAACTGGGCAACCTGGTCAGCCACCTCGCCCCTGCACCTGCACATCACTTCATATCGCCCCCCTGTGTGTTTTGGCATGCATGCACAGTTTTCGCGTGGGGGGTTGCGATACGAATCGCAATGGAGCACAGACTAGAGAGGAAGGCAGGAGAGGCTCCTGTCTGGAGCCCAACAATCGTTGCGCCCTAGGCAGCTGCCTCTTCTACCTACCCCTAGTTCTGGCCCTGGTCTCTCTGCTGCGTTACACACTCATCATTCTCTCTCCCTCTCAATACATAGCGATACGTCATCCCTAAGAAGAAGAGCCCAACTGTGGGTTTGGGGGCCCTGCATGCCCCTGGCTCCGTCATACAGAAGGAAAATGACAAGAAGATCCTGGAACTCATCTCCAACATCATCCAGCTGCTGACTGGAGAGGTGGGTGCGGCCCCCCAATTCCCCCTTATTGTTTAGTAACAGTATGTATGTATAACTTTATTTATAAACGCTACTTATGTACGCAGCGCTGTACAGTAGAATACATTAATATAAACAGGGGTATTAAAATACATAAATACAAAGTATTACAATAAGCACAAATAAATACAAGATACAGTTGCAATAAGTTAAGAGTCAAAGACACAAGAGGAAGGAGGTCCCTGCCCCGTAGCGCTTACAATCTATCTGGGAGGGTAACTAACAGACACAAATAGGCAAATATAAGTGCTGTGGGTCACAGTGGGTGACATTACAATATAAGTGCCAGTTCCCAGATCAGGTGCTGGGTGAGTGCCCCAAAAGGGAGTCTTTTAGTTTGGTTTTAAAAAGACTGAGGGAGGATTCTCTCCGGAGGAAATCAGGGGGGGAATTCCCAATGTGAGGGGCAGCAGGGCAGAAAGGGTTAAGGAGGGAAACAGCAGTAGTAGTGGGGGGCACAACCAAACGATTGCTCTGCGAGGAACGAAGGAGTCGGCCGGGAACATACGGAGACACAAGGGAAGAGATGTAGTGAGGGGCAGAGGAATTGGGGGAAGGTTAAGAGAAGGAGTTTGTAAGATATTCTTTGTTTAATAGGAAACCACGATAAGGACTTTATAGCAGGGGAAGGGCCTGAACTCTCCTGGATGAATGGAGGAGAATTCTGGCAGCAGTATTTAATATAGTCTGTAGGGGGGAGAGATGGGAGTTAGGAGGCCGGTTAGTAGCAGGTTACAATAGTCAAGTCGGGATAGGATGAGAGCATGCATGAGCAGCCTAGCTGTTGCAGTAGAGAGAAAGGGACGGATTTTGGCATTTTTGCGCAGGAAAAAGTGACAGGTTTTGACAGTGGTGTTAATATGGTCAGAGAAGGAGAGACAGGAGTCAAAGATCACCCCCCAAACAACGCGCTGAATCAACCGGGTTGATGAGGGTGCCATCAATAGAGATAGAAAAGGGGGGGTAGGACCAGGCTTAGGCGGAAAGATCATTAGTTCAGTTTTTGTTAGGTTCAGTTTGAGGTGGCGTTGGTTCATCCAATTAGAGATAGCCAGGAGGCAGTTAGAGATAGCCAGGAGGCAGTTAGAGATTTGGGTCTCAGTTTCGACTGTTAACGAAGGGGTCGAAAAGTAAATTTGGGTATCATCAACATACAGATGATATTTAAAACCAAATGAACGGATAAGATCCCCCAAAGACAGCGTGTAAAGGGAGAACAACAACGGCTCAAGTACAGAGCCTTGGGGTACCCCCACATTAAGTACAGAGCCTTGGGGTACCCCCACATTAAGTACAGAGCCTTGGGGTACCCCCACATTAAGAAGAACTGGAGATGAGGTGTTGTTAGCATAGGAGACAGTGAATGAACGGTTAGAGAGGTAAGAAGAGATCCAGGATGCAGCCTGACTACGGAGACCAATCGAATGCAGAATCTGCATCAGGAGGGAGTGGTCAACCGTATCAAACACAGCCGATAGATCTAGGAGGATTAGTATGGAAAAGTGACCACTGGCTTTGGCAACCTGAAGATCATTCGTAACTCTGCACAACGCTGTCTCAGTAGAGTGCGCAGGCCAAAAGCCAGATTGCAGCGGGTCCAATAAATGATGTGGATTAAGAAAGTTAGTTATACGGGAGAAGACAATGCGCTCTAAGATTTTGGAGGCAAGCGGTAGAAGCGAGACAGGGCGGTAGTTAGAGAGACAGGACGGGTCCAGCGTGGCCTTTTTAAGGATAAGCTTGACACAGGCCTGTTTAAAGGAAGAGGGGAAACTTCCAGAAGTCAGAGAAGAGTTGAAGATGTGAGTAAGAGCCGGAGTGAGTTCAGGAATGCAGTGTTTGAGCAGAGAGGAAGGCATGGGGTCTAGAGAGCAAGTGGTGAGGGGAACAGACAATAGAAGCCGGGAGACTTCGGAGACCAAAAGAGCTCAGACATGCAGAGGGGGGCTGAGGAAGGAGGTGCTGGTTAGTATTAATAGAGGGGGGAATTTGATTGCGGGGGGAACTTTGTTCATGAAGAAATCAGCAACGTCCTGGGGAGAGTGCGTAAAGTGAGGTAATGGGGTCTGTGAGGGACGCAGAAGGGTATTGAATATAGAAAACAGGCGTTTCGGGTTGGATTTATTATTGTTTATAAGGGTGTTATAGTATTCCTGTTTAGCCTTCGACAGGGCAGAGTTGAGGCAGGCCAATAGGAATTTATAATGGATAAAGTCGGCTTGCGTACGGGATTTCCCCACATACGTTCCGCAGACCTCGCACAGGAGCATAGGAATTTGGTTGCACATTCAGCCAGGGGCGTGGGTTTTGCACCCGAGTACGCTTAGTCTGAAGGGGTGCAAATAAGTCAATGGTGGAGGCTAGAATGCTGTTGTACTCACTAACCAGGGTATCAGGGTCAGACATCTCATTAAAGGAGGAGAGACTGGACCTGAAAGAGCGAGCTAAGGCCGGGAGGTCTACGTCACGTGTATTTCGGATTAGTAAAGCGGGGGAAGGAGCAGGTTGGGAAGGAGAGTGAGAGACAGAAAATGTAACCAGGTGATGGTCAGAGAAGGGGACACTGGTAAAATCAGAAAGGGACAGATTTTTAGTAAAGACTAAATCCAGACAGTGGCCTCCTTATGGGTCGGAGCGTTTGTCCCACTGCTGGAGTTCAAAGGAGGAGGTTAG
This sequence comes from Xenopus tropicalis, assembly GCF_000004195.4. NCBI lineage: Eukaryota > Metazoa > Chordata > Amphibia > Anura > Pipidae > Xenopus > Xenopus tropicalis. The sequence continues at coordinate 3,601,796 of NC_030685.2, read as the reverse complement.
GGGAGAAAACGTGAGGGCCAGGGTTGCGAGAGGTCATCAATGTGGGAGTTGAAATCCCTAAGGACGATTGCAGGGCCGTCAGTAGAGAGGAAAAAGAGAGCCAGGTTTCAAAATCAGAGAGGAAGGGAGCAGGGGAGGAGGCTGACGGGGGCCTGTAAATGACTCCCCCGTACAGAGAGAGGATGGGAGATCTGAAGGGCATGCACCTCAAATGAGTTAAACAAAAAAGCCGGGGGAATAGGAATAGATGCAAACCGGCAACGGGAGGAGAGGAGAATTCCAACTCCCCCACCGTGTCCATTGGTCCGGGGGTGTGGGAGAAAGACAGACCGCCATGAGAGCGCAGCTTCAGTGCCGGTGTCATTCTGCAAGAGCCGGGTTTGTGTTAGTGTGAGGGGATGGGATGATTTAGAGCAGAACAGATCATGGATTAGTGTAGCTTTGTTAGTTACAGAACGGACATTAAGAAGGGCTCAAGGGAACGGGAGGCAGGAGGGGGGGAGAGTGGGAACCTGAATAAGGTTAGAGACAGCAGAGCGACAGGCTTTAGGCATGGGGACAGAAGGGCGAATATAACTAGGTATGGGGCCCGGGGTTTGGAGAGACATCCCCTGCAGCCAGCAACAGTAGGAGAGACATCCCCTGCAGCCAGCAACAGTAGGAGAGACATCCCCTGCAGCCAGCAACAGTAGGAGAGACATCCCCTGCAGCCAGCAACAGTAGGAGAGACATCCCCTGCAGCCAGCAACAGTAGGAGAGACATTCCCTGCAGCCAGCAACAGTAGGAGAGACATCCCCTGCAGCCAGCAACAGTAGGAGAGACATCCCCTGCAGCCAGCAACAGTAGGAGAGACATCCCCTGCAGCCAGCAACAGTAGGAGAGACATTCCCTGCAGCCAGCAAGAGTAGGAGAGACATCCCCTGCAGCGAGCAAGAGTAGGAGAGACATTCCCTGCAGCCAGCAAGAGTAGGAGAGACATCCCCTGCAGCCAGCAAGAGTAGGAGAGACATCCCCTGCAGCCAGCAAGAGTAGGAGAGACATCCCCTGCAGCCAGCAACAGTAGGAGAGACACCCCCTGCAGCCAGTAACAGTAGGAGAGACATTCCCTGCAGCCAGTAACAGTAGGAGAGACATTCCCTGCAGCCAGCAAGAGTAGGAGAGACATCCCCTGCAGCGAGCAAGAGTAGGAGATACATCCCCTGCAGCGAGCAAGAGTAGGAGAGACATCCCCTGCAGCCAGCAACAGTAGGAGAGACATCCCCTGCAGCCAGCAAGAGTAGGAGAGACATTCCTGCAGCCAGCAAGAGTAGGAGAGACATCCCCTGCAGCGAGCAAGAGTAGGAGAGACATCCCCTGCAGCCAGTAACAGTAGGAGAGACATCCCCTGCAGCCAGTAACAGTAGGAGAGACATTCCCTGCAGCCAGCAAGAGTAGGAGAGACATCCCCTGCAGCGAGCAAGAGTAGGAGATACATCCCCTGCAGCGAGCAAGAGTAGGAGAGACATCCCCTGCAGCCAGCAACAGTAGGAGAGACATCCCCTGCAGCCAGCAAGAGTAGGAGAGACATTCCCTGCAGCCAGCAAGAGTAGGAGAGACATCCCCTGCAGCGAGCAAGAGTAGGAGAGACATCCCCTGCAGCCAGTAACAGTAGGAGAGACATCCCCTGCAGCCAGTAACAGTAGGAGAGACATCCCCTGCAGCCAGCAACAGTAGGAGAGACATTCCCTGCAGCCAGCAAGAGTAGGAGAGACATCCCCTGCAGCCAGCAACAGTAGGAGAGACATCCCCTGCAGCCAGCAACAGTAAGAAAAAGAGTGAAGAGATGTGAGCAGAGGATTTAAAATGAGTGCGCCTCTGCGTACAGACAGTAACTGGGGGACAGAGGTGTAAGTAATTATAAAGGATAAGGAGCCGGAGTATGTAGATGGGAGCAGGGAGGAGGATATGTGGATGGAGTATGGACAGGCAACAGGGGGGTTAAAGGAAGAGACTACAGTGTATGATAATCCCTTTCTCTGGCTGGGGGATGACTGTAACATTGTGTGTGCCAGGTTGCCATAAGGTGTGAGGATGTTTCCATCTATTTTTCCTTGGAGGAGTGGGAGTATATAAAAGGAAACAAGGCCCTTTACAGGGAAGGGATAAAGGAGGAGGAGGAGGAGCCCCAGCAGCTCCGCCCACTGGGTGAGTAATGGTTTCTATCATATGCATATCATATATTCATTGGGGGTCAGTGCCCTAAGTTAAACCCACCTACCTGCCCCTTATTGCTTGATTTGGAAGTTATGTACGTTTCTAGGCAAAGTTCTTAACTTATGCAACTGCAGTAAAAACTAATGTTAAAATTTGTTGTGTGTAAAACACTTGACTGTAGTGCTTGTCCTGTAATTCTGTGTAACCCTATTTTGGCCAGTATTTGCCAGTGTCCAGCTAGTGGGTATGGGCACATGTGACTCAAACCAGAAACCACAGAGTTACTCCTGACCACATACAAACCCCATGATGGAGTTACGAGTTCTGTTATTACTATGAGAATCAGACACAGACAGAATGTTGGGGGCAGATAACAGAGTTGATAAAAATGACATATAACAGATATACTCACCCAGAGGCTTCTGCAGGGTCACTTACTTCTGTTCCTCCCATTGGCCAGCAGTCGGCGCCACGTCGGGACAGTCACCCAATAATGGGGCTCATTTTGACCGACCGGAACCTTATTACCCAACAAGCCCCTGAGACAAGGTTCTCAGTATATCAAGTTATTTATTAATCAAACCCAGAGCCGTGTGGGAGCTTCACCAACACAGAACAGCAACTGAAATGTGTCACTAACAGCTTCCAGTGAGTCCCTGAAAGTCTCAGCCATTTATAGATGACAGTTTGCCTTATCCCAACAGTATATAACTGCCCCTTTTACAACTGTCTGTGACTCTGTGGTTATAGCTGAGCAAATAGCAAAGTGCATGTAGGTTCTTAGCCAATCAGCACTGTCAGGCCCTTGGGATGTTACAAGATGGCATATTAGGCTTATATTTTATACTTCACATATACAGCATATTTGTATACTTTCATCTCCTAACTCCCCTGCCTTGGGGTGTCTTTATAGGGGGCACTGGGGGATTTATGTGCCCTTTATACAGAACTTACCCGCCATAAGTGAGTGTTAACCCTATGGCTCCCTATATCTATTTGCTTATTGTCAGGAATAATTAGAGAGGCACCGAATCCAGGATTTGGTTCAGGATTCAGGCAGGATTGGGCTTTTCAGCAGGAATCCAACCTCCTGGCCGAATCCAATCCGACTCTTTAAAATCATGTATTTCCCTGAAAAATATAATGACAAAATACAAGTTATTTCCCTCAGATATATCTCTGATCTCTATCCTTCCCTTTAGCAGCCTGTGAGTATAAAGATGGGAGCGATGTTACAGCACATACGGAAGCAACTTTATGTTGTAATAATGATGGGAATCTCACAAACCCTGATGTTTCTCCAGTGGAACAGCCCCCACCGGCCAATGGGATTAAAGAGGAAGAAGCTTCATGTGGAAGGGAAAACCAATCAAATTGCAGCATTAATCCCCTTACAGAACAGATACAGGGAACAGACACACTTACTCCTATCATGGGGTGCAGCCTGAATAACAGCTCGGCAGAGGATTATATATCCGTTGTTATTATAGAGGAAGAAACTTCATGGGAAGGGGGAAACCAATCAGATTGCAGCATTAATTCCCTTACAGAACAGATACAGGAAACAAATACTCCTATCATGGGGTGCAGCCTGAATATCTTAGAAATGAAGGATAATAATTATGATAAAAATTCCCACCAATCTCCACATAAATCTGAAATAACAAAAAATACATTATGTGGGGAATACAGCTGCAATGAGAGTCATGAACATTTTAATTCTAATGGAGACTTTGATAAACATCTGAGAACCCACACAGGGGAGAAACCTTTTTCTTGTTCAGAATGTTGGAAATGTTTTTCAAGCAAATTTCATCTTGATCGGCATCACAGGACTCACACGGGGGAGAAACCATTTTCTTGTTCTGAATGTGGGAAATGTTTTTCAAGCAAATTTCATCTTGATCGGCATCACAGGACTCACACGGGGGAGAAACCATTTTCTTGTTCTGAATGTGGGAAATGTTTTTCAGACCATTCCCACCTTAAAAGTCATCAGAGAACCCACACAGGGGAGAAACTATTTTCATGTTCTGAGTGTGAGAAATGTTTCTCGGACCAATCCAACCTTAAAACTCATAAGAGAATCCACACAGGGGAGAAACCATTTTCATGTTCTGCATGTGGGAAATGTTTTTCAGACCAATCCCACTTTAGAACTCATCAGAGAACCCACACAGGGGAGAAACTATTTTCATGTTCTGAGTGTGGGAAATGTTTCTCGGACCAATCCGACCTGAAAATTCATTATAGAACCCACACAAGGGTGAAACCATTTTCTTGTTCTGAATGTGGGAAATGTTTTTCAGACCAATCCCACCTTAAAACTCATCAGAGAACCCACACAGGGGAAAAACCATTTTCATGTTCTGTATGTGGGAAATGTTTTTACTGTCAATCTAACCTTAATCGGCATCAAAGGACTCACACAGGAGAGAAGCCATTTTCATGTTCTGAATGTTGGAAATCTTTTTCAGACCAATCACTCCTTAAAATTCATTATAGAACCCACACAAGGGTTAAACCATTTTCTTGTTCTGAATGTGGGAAATGTTTTTCAGACCAATCCCACCTTAAAACTCATCAGAGAATCCACACAGGGGAGAAACCATTTTCATGTTCTAAATGTGGGAAATCTTTTTCCTGTCGATCTAGCCTTAATCGGCATCAAAGGACCCACACAGAGGAGAAACCATTTTCATGTTCTGAATCTGAGAAATCTTTTTCAGACCAATCACTCCTTAAAATTCTTCATACAACCCACACAGGGGAGAAACCATTTTCATGTTCTGAGTGTGGGAAATGTTTCTCAGACCAATCCCACCTTAAAACTCATCAGAGAATCCACACAGGGGAGAAACCATTTTCATGTTCTGAATGTGGGAAATCTTTTTCCTGTCGATCTAGCCTTAATCGGCATCAAAGGACTCACACAGAGGAGAAACCATTTTCATGTTCTGAATGTGAGAAATCTTTTTCAGACCAATCACTCCTTAAAATTCATCATACAACCCACACAGGGGAGAAACCATTTTCATGTTCTGAGTGTGGGAAATATTTCTCAGACCAATCCCACCTTAAAACTCATCAGAGAATCCACACAGGGGAGAAACCATTTTCATGTTCTGAATGTGGGAAATCTTTTTCCTGTCGATCTAGCCTTAATCGGCATCAAAGGACTCATACAGAGGAGAAATCATTTTCATGTTCTGAATGTGAGAAATCTTTTTCAGACCAATCACTCCTTAAAATTCATCATACAACCCACACAGGGGGAGAAACCATTTTCTTGTGTTGAATGTGGAAAATGATTTGTAAAGCAATCTGACCTTGATTATCATAAAAGGACCCACACAAGGGAGAAACCATTCTCATATTCTGAATGTGGGAAATCTTTTTCCTGTCGATCTAGCCTTAATCGGCATCAAAGGACTCACACAGAGGAGAAACCATTCTCATGTTCTGAATGTGGGAAATGTTTTTCAAAGCGATCTGAGCTTGATCGTCATAAATATACTCACACAGAAGAGAAACCATTTTCTTGTTTTAAATGAGGAAAATGATTTGCATTGAACTGTAGTCTAAAAATACTTTCACAATGATGAAAACTGTAAACTTGTGGGGGATCAGAGTGTTGGCAGGGTTATTACTGTTTGCATGTTATAATTATTTTACCTTTACACCCAGTTATATAAAGTTGATATTTGCTACAAACTGTGTGTGATTATTTCCCTAGTGGGAATCCCCTGGAGGCTCTGCGCTAAATCCCAGTTTCACTATTTGCAAGGGGGACCCCATTACCTGTTTAAACAAGTATACAGCCCAACAGGAGTGAGTGTGCCAAGAAAGGGTTACACTCGTTATACAAAGGAAGCATCAGGCAAACATTCTCTTTCAAGCAGATTCCATCTTAATATATGTTTCAGTATTTACAGAGAGGAACACATTTGTGCCCCATAAAATATTTCCTTAAGAGAATCCTAAAGACTCCTGATGGGCACTGGGCAATTCTGAGACTGGGGGGGCACCAAAGCAGAATGCACCATAAGTACCTTCCCCCGGCACTGGCTCTGCATTGGGAACTGAGGAGCCCTCTGGGATATATCTCCCCCTCCCCCCAACAGATAATATTCTGGGTTTTATTGAACAAGAAGGGACATATTCCAAGGGGTACGAGCCCCCCAGGGTATCACTTGGGCAGATGCTGTTCCCTAATGCTCACACAGTAGGTAACATAATGGGGATATACCCAGCTGGGAATGACTTGCCGGGTACATAGTTACATAGGGTTGAAAAAAGACCCCCTACCCAACATCCCCCGGCAGGGCATTCCCCAACCCCCTCACTGCCCTCACCGTGAGGAACCCCCAACCCAGCATCCCCCGGCAGGGCATTCCCCAACCCCCTCACTGCCCTCACCATGAGGAACCACCTACCCAACACCCCCCGGCAGGGCATTCCCCAACCCCCTCACTGCCCTCACCGTGAGGAACCCCCAACCCAACATCCCCCGGCAGGGCATTCCCCAACCCCCTCACTGCCCTCACCGTGAGGAACCCCCAACCCAGCATCCCCCGGCAGGGCATTCCCCAACCCCCTCACTGCCCTCACCATGAGGAACCCCCTACCCAACACCCCCCGGCAGGGCGTTCCCCAACCCCCTCACTGCCCTCACCTAAAGGGGGGGGGGCTCTGGTACGTTGATTGTTTTTGTTTATCTGCCTATAATTCCCTCTAATGTACTTGTACAGAGTAATCATGTCCCCTCGCAAGCGCCTCTTTTCCAGAGAAAACAACCCCAACCCTGACAGTCTCACCTCATAGCTTAACCCTTCCATCCCCTTTACCAGTTTAGTTGCAGTCTCTGCACTCTCTCCAGCTCATTAATATCCTTCTTAAGGACTGGAGCCCAAAACTGCCCCCCATACTCACTGTTACTGCCCCCCATACTCAGGGTGAGGCCTTACCAGGGACCTATAAAGGGGCAAAATTATGTTTCATCCCTTGAGTCAATGCCCTGTTTATACAAGACAGCACTTTATTTGCTTTAGTAGCCACAGACTGACACTGCCTGGAATTAGACAACTTGTTATCTACAAAAACCCCCAGATCCTTCCCCATTAAGGATCCCCCAACTCACTCCCATTCAGTAGATAGTTTGCGTTTATATTATTTCTACCAAAGTGCATAACTTTGCACTTGTCCACATTGAACCTCATTTCCCAGTTTGCTGCCCAGTTTTCCAATTTAGTCAAATCGCTCTGCAAAGCGGCACACCCTGCATGGAACTTATAGTTTTGCACAATTTAGTGTCGTCAGCAAAAATAGAAACAGTACTGTCTATGCCCCCCTCCAGGTCATTAATAAACAAGTTAAAGAGCAAAGGCCCAAGGACTGACCCCTGCGGTACCCACTAACCACACTGGCCCAATTAGAAAATGTTCCATTTCCCCCCACTCTGTGTAATCTATCCTTCAGCCAGTTCTCTATCCAATTACAAATATTATGTTCTAGGCCAATATTCCTTAATTTGATCATTAACCTTCTGTGAGGTACTGTATCAAACGCTTTAGCAAAGTCCAAGTAGATCCCATCCACTGCCATTCCAGCATCAAGGTTCCTACTCACCTCCTCATAAAAGGCGACTAAATTAGTCTGGCAAGATCTTTTACCCATTACATTACATTAACATTTATTTATAAAGCGCCAACATATTCCGCAGCGCTGTACAATAAGTGGGTTACATACATTGGACATACAGAGTAACATATAAAGCAATCAATAACCGATACAAGAGGTGAAGAGGGCCCTGCCCAAAAGAGCTTACAATATACCCATAAACCCATGTGGCACAAACTAATAGTATTGTGAACTGCAATGCATTCAAGTACCCTATCCCTTATTACCCCTTCCAAAAGCTTTCCTACTACTGATGTCAGACTAACAGGCCTATAGTTTTCAGGCTGAGAACGGGATCTCTTTTTAAATAACGGCACCACATTAGCAATCCGCCAGTCTCTCGGCACCATGCCAGACCTCAATGAATCCTGAGAAATGAAGTGAAGAGGCTTGGCAATCACAGCGCTCAGCTCATTTAATACCCTGGGATGAATCCCATCCGGCCCTGGACCTTTGTTTCCCTTTACATGTTCAAGTCTCTGTTGAATTCCCCCCCGAGTGACCCATGCGCCAGTAGCTAAATTACTAGAACTGGGCATATTACAAGGGAAGCCTTCATTATCTGGCTCCTCAGATGTATAGACAGATGGGAAATAAGAGTTCAAACTGCTTTTTCCCCGTTTTCATCAACCAACTTACCCCCCCGTGATAATAAGGTTCCCACCCCTTCTTGCTTCATTTTTTTACTACTCACATAATTAAAAAAATAATTTTGGATTCTTTTTACTCCTAGCTGCAATATCCCTTTCCATCTGCCATATTGCTGCTTTATTTGCCCCCTTGTACCTGATGAAAGCCCCAGCTGCCCCAGCTAACTTGAATGCTTTAATAGCAGGTTTTTTCTTACCAACCCCGACACTAACACTTTTATTCAGCCATAAAGGTTTTGCTTTGCGATGCCTCTCCTTGCTTACAAGGGGAATATACTGACCTGTATACCTGCAAAGCAACATTTTAAAGAGGTTCCATTTTCCCCAAAGGGACCATGTTGTGATCACTGTTCCCCAAATGCCCCCGCCCACACAAGTGTTAGAGATGAGTTCAGTGTTATTAGATATTACGAGGTCCAAAATAGAGTCATTCCTAGTAGGTTCTTGAACCGCCTGAACCGCCCTGCCTATCTATCACACCTATTACAGGAGCTGCCTGACCTGTCTGGGCCTACCTACACCCAGGTTCCACAATATCTCCCCACCTGCTTGTTCAGGGGGAAAGCTTTCAACAAAATGGCTCCCAGCCTCATGGCTGCTCAGCCTTTTATACTACCCCACAGTGCCACCTTATGGCCAAACTGTGGTACTGCAACAGGGCATGCTATGACCCAGGAAAAGGGACCTACTTCCCATTACATTAAGGACCCTTTACAGCCGTCCCAATAACTAGGGGACTGCCAGTGAGAAAGGGCACAATTTACAAGTTCCCTACAAAAGCTTTAAACCATTTTCATGAAAATATCCCAGATAATATGTTTATGCATTACTTACTTACTGACAGATATTATACTTACGTAGTTACGTTGGGCTGAAAAAAGACCAAAGACCATCAAGATAAACCCTTCCAAGCAAACTCAGCCCCCACACAGCCCCATACTGTCACGGTCTCCCTGAGGGGGGCGCTATGGGGCACCAGGAAGTTGGGAGCCTACAGACTGGATAACCATAAATGGCAGAACCACTGATATCACTGTGCGAGGGTTTAATGAAGGCAAATAACAGGAATAGGGGCAGAATCAAATATAAACAGAATATACAGCCCAGAATTAGTAGAAACCAGCAGGCAGATAATGAGGAGGGAGGAGCAAGGGGAGGAGCCAGCGTAATACAAGAAGAGAGTGACAGGGGAATCGGTCAGGGCCGGCCCTAAGTGCCTCCAGTGGCTCAGGGGGCAAATGCCCAGTCAGAAACACACAAACCTGCGAAAATCCTGACTATCGAATTGTTCCTGTGATATTTTGAAAACGTTGCGAAAGAAAAGAAAGGATTTCAAGGAAAGGGAAGGGCTGTTTGAACTACAACTCCCAGCAGCCCCAAGGCACCCTGAGAGTTCTAGTTTAGGGAGGAAGTGCAGCAGCGAATGGCAGCCCCCACATCACATGACACAGTAGTACAATCACACAGCAGGTGCAGCAGGAAGAAGGGGGCAGTGCAGGGAGTTTGGGATGGAGAGGCTGGAACAGCAGCAAAGAGGGGGAAATAGGGAGCTTCATTCTACACTAGTCAGTCCCATTGCATGCTGGGTATTGTAGTTTTACAGTAACCTTGGCAGTAGGCAAACTGTTACACTACATTACCCAGCATGCATAGGGAGAGGCAGGCCAGGTACACTAGGTGGGAAAAGGGAACATTGGTGAGTTTCCAAACTACAAACCTGCAGAGCCCCCCCCCCCAAACTGTTATGTGCAGAGATCCCAATAAACAAGAAGGTTATTGGCACAATTGTTCCATTGAGGGGCTGTCTGTTACAGATTTTTATGTGTTGCTAAGCATCGGGCTCCAGGGCAACAGAGTTAACAGACTGCACCACTTAAAGTATTAGCACACAAGACTGGGAAATATTGTTTAATGGCTCCAAGAACTAGCCTGAATCCATACCTTGGTGCATTTGTACTGAAAACCTGCCTGAGCTGTAGCCTGTTAGCCCAGTGTGGCAGAAACACCATCAGCCTGGCAACCCTGAAGGGGTTAATATCATGAAAAGCTCAGTTATTCCTACACTTACACAACTATCTGTGAGTTTTCCCTCTGTCCCTAACTCTGCAGTCTGTGAGTTTTCCCTCTGTCCCTAACTCTGCAGTCTGTGAGTTTTCCCTCTGTCCCTAACTCATTCTCCCGCCCTTGTGCTCACTGACCCAATCATTCTTCTCCGCCGCTCTCTGTCCCGCCCACATTCCCCTCCCAGCCAATGAGTGAGTGTCCCAGCTCCTCAGTTCCCTCCCTCACAGCTACAGGCAGCAGAGCAGTGTGGGAAAGAGGTGAGTAAGGGAGCGGGGCTGCACTAATGGTGGCACTAAAGGAGCAGTGTTACCTTGTTGTTCCCAACACATGAGCTGATTCCCAGGGACACTTTGCTACTGAGTCAGTGCAGTTTCTGTGGCAGCTCCAAGCCCAACCCACCCACCATAAGTGAATTCCTCTCCCATTTGGTACCAAGGCCCCCCTGCAGCCTGAGGGGAAGCACTGAGGGGCCCATTCTTGGCAGGAAAGGGAAAGTGTTGATTGGCAGACATTGCATCATTAGAGGGAAGTTTAACAGGGGATTGTGGGATTGGTAGTTCAGCCCATGGTTAGACTAGTTATTCTTTTTTTTTTTTTTATAACTTATATTTTTATTAAAGTTTAGTACAAAACAGCAGAAGATATTGGCAGTTTTATACATTATAGTAATACACATAAATGCAAGTAGAATACGGTTTGTATATTTCTGTGTATGAACATTCTTATGATTTGTATCTTTTTTTCCCCTTTTTAGCTTGATAATAACATGAATCCATCCCATAAGGGGCCGAGTTCCCTAGAGGTGAGTAGTAGGGGATAATGTGGGGAATTGTGTTTGTAAGAAAGAATCATTTTCTGTAGAAATTAAAAATAATGAATCCACTTATTTAACTTAAGACTCAGTTCCGTATAATGTAACCCTGTGCCGAGTCAGAGGTACCGGGCTGGGGGGGTTTGTTTGTTGGGGTGTCTTTTCCCTTGGGGGGCAGTTCCCATAGGGACCAGACTTGGAGACATTTGGGCAGTTTGTCTTGTAAGTGAGCAATTCTACATTCAAATTCCTTATTGCTGTTTATTTTATGGTAGATTTCTGCCCAGCCGGGGATAGTGGGTGTTTTCCACTTACGGTGCCCATACACGGGCCCATTGTAGCTGCCGATATGGGGCCCTTGGACTGATTCAGCGGGTTATCGGCCCGTGTAGGGGCAGAACCAGAAGGCCTGAAATTGGGCAGGTTAGAAAATTCAGTCAGATTGGGGACCGTATTGGCTCGTTGATGTGGTCCCCGAACCATCTGCCCCATTGCCGCCAATATAATTCGATCGTTTGGCCCCAGGGCCAAATGATGAAATTATTTATTTCTTTTTTTAATTTGGAAGTTTTTATTGATTTTTATAATAGAAAAAAGAGAACAATCAACATATTTGTCATACATTTAAACAGCTTTTCTTCAAAATTGATAACATATTGGCTTTGTGCTTTTTTTTTGTGGTTATTTCTTGTTGCTCTCAGGCTATGGTTGATTGAGTAGAGAGGGTGATAGGGTAAGTGGGGTAGAAGTGGAAGGATGGGGGTTAGTGGGGTAGAAGTGGAAGGATTGGGGTTAGTGGGGTAGAAGTGGAAGGATTGGGGTTAGTGGGGTAGAAGTGGAAAGATTGGGGTTAGTGGGGTAGAAGTGGAAAGATTGGGGTTAGTGGGGTAGAAGTGGAAGGATGGGGTTAGTGGGGTAGAAGTGGAAGGATGGGGGTTAGTGGGGTAGAAGTGGAAGGATGGGGTTAGTGGGGTAGAAGTGGAAAGATTGGGGTTAGTGGGGTAGAAGTGGAAAGATTGGGGTTAGTGGGGTAGAAGTGGAAGGATTGGGGTTAGTGGGGTAGAAGTGGAAGGATGGGGTTAGTGGGGTAGAAGTGGAAAGATTGGGATTAGTGGGGTAGAAGTGGAAGGATGGGGGTTACTGGGGTAGAAGTGGAAGGATTGGGATTAGTGGGGTAGAAGTGGAAGGATGGGGTTAGTGGGGTAGAAGTGGAAGGATGGGGTTAGTGGGGTAGAAGTGGAAGGATTGGGGTTAGTGGGGTAGAAGTGGAAGGATGGGGTTAGTGGGGTAGAAGTGGAAGGATGGGGTTAGTGGGGTAGAAGTGGAAGGATTGGGGTTAGTGGGGTAGAAGTGGAAGGATGGGGTTAGTGGGGTAGAAGTGGAAGGATTGGTAGAAGTGGAAGGATGGGGTTAGTGGGGTAGAAGTGGAAGGATGTGGTTAGTGGGGTAGAAGTGGAAGGATTGGGGTTAGTGGGGTAGAAGTGGAAGGATTGGGGTTAGTGGGGTAGAAGTGGAAGGATGGGGTTAGTGGGGTAGAAGTGGAAGGATTGGTAGAAGTGGAAGGATGGGGTTAGTGGGGTAGAAGTGGAAGGATGGGGTTAGTGGGGTAGAAGTGGAAGGATGGGGTTAGTGGGGTAGAAGTGGAAGGATGGGGTTAGTGGGGTAGAAGTGGAAGGATGGGGTTAGTGGGGTAGAAGTGGAAGGATTGGGGTTAGTGGGGTAGAAGTGGAAGGATGGGGGTTACTGGGGTAGAAGTGGAAGGATGGGGTTACTGGGGAAAGGGGTAACGGGGTAGAGGGAGGGTTAAAAGTTACCGGTTCTCAGTTGGTTTCTATGCGGGGCTTTCTGCCTGCCGGCTCTCCAGGTACTGGGCCCATGGATACCACTCCAGAATTATTATTTTTTTACCTACACGCTCCCCGATATTGCCCACCTGTAGGTGGGGATATCGGGTGAAGATCCTCTCGCTTGGCGATCTCGTCAGTCGAGCGAATCTCAACGTGTATGGAGCACCTTTAGATGCTATCGCTATCTTTACTATGGTCGAGACATGATTGGCTAACTCCTGCTGTGACTTGGTAAGTCCTTCAGTTGGTTTGCCCAATAGAAATGCAGTCATTTCTTTAGTGATCGTGTCATGAAAATGGTTTGTCAGTAGATTTTGGGTTTCATCTCAGAGAGGCTGGATGCGTGGGCACAACCAGAGTATATGGGGCAGCTCCCCTAAGGCGCCTTTGCATCTCCAGCAATGCCGGGGGTTGTTGGGGGACAGTTTGTGTATCCTGGTGGGACTGAGGCACCAAAACATCAGTATTTTGTATATATTTTCCCTCTGCTTTGTGCAAGTGACAATATATTTGGCATTATCCCAGATCCAATCCCAGTCTTCCCTTCGGATTTCCGCTCCCATGGCGGCTTCCAATGTACTGGTGTTTGTATCCTTGAGTGATAAATGGCTCATTGATGAGCTTCTATATATCTGAGACCAGTCCCCTCTGTGGGAGGCCATTGTAGGCTTTACGTTCAATCCCTGGAGGTTGGTTGGTTTTGAAGAACCTGGCAAATGGCTCCAGGAAGTGTCTAAGTTGGAAATACATTTACCAGTGTAGATGCAGCTCTAGAAATGTTTGTTGGAGGGCTACAAAATCTAATGGGGATGTGAGGGCCGGGTCCATTGTGTCCCGAGGGTAAACATTGCCTTCTAGTTTACTGATATGAAAATCAGAACGAGGCTGAAGCGATGGGTTCCCTAGTAGGGCAGTTAGCAGTGAATATAGACTAGTTATTCTATTCCCTGCTTGTAATTGTTTTGGGGGATATTGCTGGGAATAATCCCCTATAGAAATGTGTAAGTGCTTAATTCCACTTCCAGGCCCCTCCCTCCCACAAGGAGCCAATGGGAATGTGGGAGGAAGCGAGTGACCCAGTGATGGGGAAGAAGGATAAAAATGAGGAGCGGAAGGAGAGAATCCTGAATCTCACACTGGAGATTATCTATCTGCTGACTGGAGAGGTGAGGGGGGCACTGTGAGTGGCACAGTGAGAAGAGACTGTCTGTCTGTACAAAGGGGGTCTCTCTGCTGCGTTACACACTCATCATTCTCTCTCCCTCTCAATACATAGGGCTACGTCATCCCTAAGAAGAAGAGCCCAACTGTGGGTTTGGGGGCCCTGCATGCCCCTGGCTCCGTCATACAGAAGGAAAATGACAAGAAGATCCTGGAACTCATCTCCAACATCATCCAGCTGCTGACTGGAGAGGTGGGTGCGGCCCCCCAATCCCCCCTTATTGTTTAGTAACAGTGTATGATAATCCCTTTCTCTGGCTGGGGGATGACTGTAACATTGTGTGTGCCAGGTTGCCATAAGGTGTGAGGATGTTTCCATCTATTTTTCCTTGGAGGAGTGGGAGTATATAAAAGGAAACAAGGCCCTTTACAGGGAAGAGATAAAGGAGGAGGAGGAGCCCCAGCAGCTCCGCCCACTGGGTGAGTAATGGTTTCTATCATATACAGAGCATAGAATGCAGGATATCAGGCCGTTTAAGAGGCACATGGAAAGTCAGTAGTAACATATATTTAGTCATGTCTCTTCTGTGCCCGACTTAAATAAACAACTAGCAGGGAGGTACATTTATTTAGCACAAAGGGTTAAACTTGGTGCAACTGCTGGGGGGAGGAGCTATAGAGGGGCCTGTAGGACACTGACTGATAAGCAGCTGCAATAGATGTTTATGGAAGGGGACTTTAGGGTCCCAGTGATGTTGGGGGGGGGGGGGGATCCTGATACAAACAGCTGCCGTTACTCTATAATAATCAGTTCATATAAATAGTTCCATTAATTAATGTGCTGTGAGAGATGTAATGAATAAGATCATTGTTTGGTGTGGTTTTCCACTAGTGTTAAAGGAGAAGCAAATGCTAATAAAGAGTTAATCCCAAGCTGCAGGCATACCTTCCTTTCTCTCAGTAGCATACAGCATATTTGTATACTTTCATCTCCTAACTCCCCTGCCTTGGGGTGTCTTTATAGGGGGCACTGGGGGATTTATGTGCCCTTTATACAGAACTTACCCGCCATAAGTGAGTGTTAACCCTATGGCTCCCTATATCTATTTGCTTATTGTCAGGAATAATTAGAGAGGCACCGAATCCAGGATTTGGTTCAGGATTCAGGCAGGATTGGGCTTTTCAGCAGGAATCCAACCTCCTGGCCGAACCCAATCCGACTCCTTAAAATCACGTGACTTTTTGTCACATAAACACAGAAGCGTAAAACCCCCCGTTCTCTTTGAACCTTCCTTATTCTATTTTACATGTGGAAATTAGGATTCAGTATTCGGCCGAATCTTTCATGAAATGATTTCCCTAAAACAAATAATGACAAAATCCAAGTTATTTCCCTCAGATATATCTCTGATCTCTATCCTTCCCTTTAGCAGCCTGTGAGTATAAAGATGGGAGCGATGTTACAGCACATACGGAAGCAACTTTATGTTGTAATAATGATGGGAATCTCACAAACCCTGATGTTTCTCCAGCGGAACAGCCCCCACCGGCCAATGGGATTAAAGAGGAGGCGGCTTCATGGGAAGGGAGAAACCAATCAGATTGCAGCATTAATCCCCTTACAGAACAGATACAAGGAACAGACACACCTACTCCTATCATGGGGTGCAGCCTGAATAACAGCTCGGCAGAGGATTATATATCCGTTGTTATTAAAGAGGAGGAACCTTCATGGGAAGGGGGAAACCAATCAGATTGCAGCATTAATCTCCTTACAGAACAGATACAGGGAACAGACACACCTACTCCTATCATTCAGGCTCCACCCCATAACAGCTCGGCAGAGGATTATATATCCGTTGTTATTAAAGAGGAAGAACCTTCATGGGAAGGGGGAAACCAATCAGATTGCAGCATTAATCCCCTTACAGAACAGATACAGGGAACAAATACTCCTATCATGGGGTGCAGCCTGAATACCTTACAATTGAAGGATAATAATTATAATGAAAATTCCCACCAATCTCCACATAAATCTGAAATAACAAAATTTATATCATGTGGGAAATACAGCTGCAATGAGAGTCATAAACCTATTAGTTATAATGGAGACTTTAATAAACATTGGAGAACCCACACAGGGGAGAAACCTTTTTCTTGTTCAGAATGTGGGAAATGTTTTTCAAGCAAATCTAAACTTGATAGTCATCTAAGGACTCACACAGGGGAGAAACCATTTTCTTGTTCTGAATGTCGGAAATGTTTTTCAAACAAATCTCAACTTGATCGGCATCAAAGGACTCACACAGGGGAGAAACCATATTCTTGTTCTGAATGTGGAAAATGTTTTTCAGGCCAATCACTCCTTAAAATTCATTATAGAATCCATACAGGGGAGAAACCATTTTCTTGTTCAGAATGTGGGAAATATTTTTCAAACAAATCTAAACTTGATTGTCATCTAAGGACTCACACAGGGGAGAAACCATTTCCTTGTTCTGTATGTGGGAAATGTTTTAATTGTCAATCTAACCTTAATCGGCATCAAAGGACTCACACAGGGGAGAAATCATTTTCATGTTCTGAGTGTGGGAAATGTTTTTCAGACCAATCCGACCTGAAAATTCATTATAGAACCCACACAGGGGTGAAACCATTTTCTTGTTCTGAATGTGAGAAATGTTTTTCAGACCAATCCCACCTTAAAACTCATCAGAGAACCCATACAGGGAAGAAACAATTTTCATGTTCTGAGTGTGGGAAATGTTTCTCAGACCAATCCCAACTTAAAACTCATCAGAGAACCCACACAGGGGAGAAACCATTTTCATGTTCTGTGTGTGGGAAATGTTTTTACTGTCAATCTAACTTTATTCGGCATCAAAGGACTCACACAGGGGAGAAACCATTTTCTTGTTCTGAATGTGGGAAATGTTTTTCAGAGCAATCACTCCTTAAAATTCATCATACAACCCACACAGGGGAGAAACCATTTTCTTGTGTTGAATGTGGGAAATCTTTTTCCTGTCGATCTAGCCTTAATCGGCATCATAGAACTCACACAGGGGAGAAACCATTTTCATGTTCTGAGTGTGGGAAATGTTTTTCACAGCAATATGACCTGAAAATTCATTCTAGAACCCACGCATTGGCGAAAATTTTTTCTTGTTCTGAATGTGGGAAATGTTTTTCAAAGCGATCTGAGTTTGATTGTCATAAATATATTCACACAGTGGAGAAACCATTAAACATACTTTCACAATGACGTAAAACGTAAACTTGGATCATTGAACTCTTTCCCGTTTCTCTCTCTCTGACACCATCCAGCCCAGCTACAGACTGGGGAGGAACCCGATTGGCTGGATGCCCCATTGCACTGTTGGGAGAGAGGAGGTGCCTAGGTTTGGAGTAAAAAATCCGGGTCCGACCCAGCAGCTTATAAAGGGGCCGGAGTTGAGACAGAGAGACCAACCAGTAAGCAGTGAGTGTGTAAAGGCTGAAGGGAACTCTGCTGAGTGCCAGCCTGTAAAGAGAGATCCGCTACACTGCTGTTAGATGCCTTTACTCCCTGCGGATCCCCCGTGAGTGACCCATATGAGGATAAAGGTATAGAGTCTCCGTGTGTGGCCCCTGGGGGAGGGCAGGTGTTTCTCGGGGCTACATGGGAGCAACTGCCTATTCCAAAGGGAGAGGTACTTTGGGGCAGGTAGCGCTACCTGGGGGAACTCTGGGGAAGGGACTGAACTGGGAAAGGGTATTTCCTCCAGGAGGGGAGTGTGGGACTGAGCCCCCAGAGAGACTGAGCCAGTAGTGGCTAAACCCATCCCGGTTTCCCAAAGCAGGGTTATTACTGTTTGCCTGTTATAATTATTTTACCTTTACACCCAGTTATATAAAGTTGATATTTGCTACAAACTGTGTGTGATTATTTCCCTAGGGGGAATCCCCTGGAGGCTCTGCGCTAAATCCCACTTCCCAGTACCTTTCACTATTTGCAAGGGGGACCCCATTACCTGTTTAAACAAGTATACAGCCCGACAGGAGTGAGTGTGTGTAATATTCAATATCAGAGTTGCTCCTGGACTTATGAGCCATGTAAAGGGTTAATAAATGTGTTGTCTTTCAAGTCTTTCTCCTGAATGGGGTATGTAAGTCAGACACACCTCTGATGGACAATAGAGGAGACCCACAGGCCGGCACCGAATAACCGCCATGAACAAAGGTGGTGTCCAGAAAGGAATGGCATGGGAGAGAACAACAACAAAGGGATGCCCAGCGGGAACAAAAGGCAATCAATTACCCTTTGTTTATACCCCTGAGGTGTTAGAACAGGTTTCAGACCCTGGGAATGAGGGTCAGACATGGAAATCACTACCTATACAACACTGCCACCTACAGGACACTTCTACTACCATTATTTGTTCAATAGTGACAACCTTTGAATTGTTTTCTGGACTCCGAATTAATAGGACCAAATCTGTGATTTTCCCCATTGACCCCCTTCCCGATGCCCAACAAACCCACATCGAGGGACTACAAGGTGGTATCTAATTTTAAATACCTAGGAATTATGATTCATAAAGACTTCAATAAATTTCAAACCCTCAATCTTGCACCTATTATGCAATCCCTGACCAATAACATTCAAGTGTGGAAGACCTCCCCCTTACTCTCCCAGGTAGAACTGATCTGCTTAAAATGATCTCCCTAAATTTAACTACGCCTTCCACAACTCCCTGGTCATCTCCAGAGCCCAATGGTTTAATCACCTCAATAAAATAATTTGGGGGTTCCTCTGGGCTTGGGCACACCCCCGCCTCAATATAAAAATCCTACAGGCGCCCAGAACTAAAGGCGGGCTGGTACTGCCAGACTTTATATTGCATTTCTGGGCCAGTCAGCTGGTATACGCACACTGGTGGTTCACACCAGAAGAAGACAACCCAGCTGTCATGCTTGAAGCCGCGGCCCTACGTTCTTTAGAAGCGCCAGCTACGGTCCCTTACTGAGGCCCCTCTCGCTACTACCGCACTACTACCCCAATGCTCACGGTGATTACGATCTTCCAAAGATCTTTCCAACAAACACAGAAATCCCCACAGATTTGGTGCCCTCCAACTCCTTTATGGGGCAACCCCACACTGGCCCATTTCGACTCTATGCCCGAGATTAGTCGATGGGCAGGTAAAGGCATCAAAACATTGCAGGATATTGTGAAGGAGGGGGAATTAAAATAATTCGGTACCCTTAAAGAGGAATTTGAGCTCCTCCTGCCATGTATTTCCGCTGCCTATAACTCACGCTGTTTACACCCAGTTCCCTATTAGAGCGATACAGGTGACGGAAACCTCGCTTGAAAGATACCTGCATAGACCGGACTTGAGAAAGGCTGTCCAACTTCTGCGGTGCCGAGGGCCGGAATTTCTCTAGCATACATGGTGGAGGGCTGCTAATGGAAGCCAGTTTTGACCACTCCCCCTTTTAAACCACACCCACTTCAAACCACACCTATATCACAATGGTGGTAGTGCAGCAAAAACCCAAATGCTTGGTCCTTACTGCGGGGATATCAACCATCATTCATATGTGAAAGAATTATATTATGTCATATTAAGACATACCATTAAATCCATATGACTCCTCCTCCACTGTGGATAACACAGGAACCCCCAGCATATAATTACACACCTTAGGGACCATTTAATGGCTATTTCCAACTGCTAACAAACTCCCAGAACAAACCCCTGGTAGGGTCACCTCCGACAGGCATCATAGGGCAGGCAGAGTATGGCCACACAGGCAGCAATCTGCCTGCCCTACACTGCCTGTGTGTGCCATACTCTGCCTGCCCTATGCTGCCTGTGTGCCATACTCTGCCTGACCTATGCTGCCTGTATGTGCCATACTCTGCCTGCCATACCCTGCCTGTGTGTGCTATACCCTCCCTGCCCTACCCTGCCTGTATGTGCCATACTCTGTCTGCCCTACCCTGCCTGTGTGTGCCATACTCTGCCTGTCATACCCTGCCTATGTGTGCCATGCTCTCCCTGCCCTATGCTGCCTGTGTGTGCCATACTCTGCCTGCCCTATGCTGCCTGTGTGTGCCATACTTTGCCTGCCCTACCCTGCCTGTGTGTGCCATACTCTGCCTGATATACCCTGCTTATGTGTGCCATGCTCTCCCTGCCCTATGCTGCCTGTGTGTGTGCCATACCCTGCCTGTGTGTGCCATACTCTGCCTGCCCTATGCTGCCTGTGTGCCATACTCTGCCTGCCCTATGCTGCCTGTATGTGCCATACTCTGCCTGCCATACCCTGCCTGTGTGTGCCATACCCTCCCTTCCCTACCCTGCCTGTGTGTGCCATACTCTGCCTGCCCTACCCTGCCTGTGTGTGCCATACTCTGCCTGTCATACCCTGCCTATGTGTGCCATGCTCTCCCTGCCCTATGCTGCCTGTGTGTGCCATACCCTGCCTGTGTGTGCCATACTCTGCCTGCCCTATGTTGCCTGTGTGTGCCATACTTTGCCTGCCCTACCCTGCCTGTGTGTGCCATACTCTGCCTGATATACCCTGCCTATGTGTGCCATGCTCTCCCTGCCCTATGCTGCCTGTATGTGCCATACTCTGCCTGCCCTATGCTGTCTGTGTGTGCCATACTCTGCCTGCCCTATGCTGCCTGTGTGTGCCATACTCTGCCTGCCCTATCCTGCCTGTGTGTGCCATACTCTGCCTCCCCTACCCTGCCTGTGTGTGCCATACTCTGCCTGCCCTACCCTGCCTGTGTGTGCCATACCCTCCCTGCCCTACCCTGCCTGTGTGTGCCATACTCTGCCTGCCCTACCCTGCCTCTGTGTGCCATACCCTCCCTGCCCTATGTGCCATAAACTGCCTACCCTATGCTCCCTGTGTGTGCCATACACACAGGCAGCATAGACCAGGCAGTACCTACAATGTGAACAATGTGGGTGATTACAGCCTGAGCCTCAGGTGTGAACACTGAAGGGGGTGAACAATGCAGGGATTAAAAGGTGGAACAACACAGGGAATTACATATTTAAACAATACAGGGGGATTACAGCCTGAATCTGAGGTGAGAGCAATGCAGGGGGCCCCAAATGTAACACAGCAGTAGGCTCATCTCTCCATGTATTCTGGGAATGCCCAACCATTCAACCATAATGGGCGGCAATACTGAAATACATCAGTGAAACACCGGCTTTTCCCTACATACACTCCCCAAAGCTGTGTTTACTGGGGGTGCTAGAGGGGTTATCATCATACCGACGTTTGTGCTATTTCCAATTGCTATTCTATGTTAAAAAAGCCATTTTGCTAAATTGGAAATCGACATTGGCCCCTCGCTTACCCCTTGGAAGAAACTAGTCAGTGATGTGCTGCGCAGTGTGGGACCCCTGGTTACATGGACAACCTGAATAAATCCCCAAAGCTCCATATACTTTCTCTATATACCTTCTCCATATACCTACTCCATATACCTTCTCCATATACCTTCTCCATATACCTTCTCCATATACCTTCTCTATATACCTTCTCCATATACCTTCTCCATATACCTTCTCCATATACCTTCTCCATATACCTTCTCCATATACCTTCTCCATATACCTTCTCTATATACCTTCTCCATATACCTTCTCCATATACCTTCTCCATATACCTTCTCTATATACCTTCTCCATATACCTTCTCTATATACCTTCTCTATATACCTTCTCTATATACCTTCTCTATATACCTTCTCCATATACCTTCTCTATATAGCTTCTCCATATACCTTCTCCATATACCTTCTCCATATACCTTCTCTATATACCTTCTCCATATACCTTCTCCATATACCTTCTCCATATACCTTCTCTATATACCTTCTCTATATACCTTCTCTATATACCTTCTCTATATACCTTCTCCATATACCTTCTCCATATACCTTCTCCATATACCTTCTCCATATACCTTCTCTATATACCTTCTCTATATACCTTCTCTATATACCTTCTCCATATACCTTCTCCATATACCTTCTCCATATACCTTCTCCATATACCTTCTCTATATAGCTTCTCTATATACCTTCTCCATATACCTTCTCCATATACCTTCTCCATATACCTTCTCCATATACCTTCTCTATATACCTTCTCCATATACCTTCTCCATATACCTTCTCCATATACCTTCTCCATATACCTTCTCTATATACCTTCTCTATATACCTTCTCCATATACCTTCTCTATATAGCTTCTCTATATACCTTCTCCATATACCTTCTCCATATACCTTCTCCATATACCTTCTCCATATACCTTCTCTATATACCTTCTCTATATACCTTCTCCATATACCTTCTCCATATACCTTCTCCATATACCTTCTCCATATACCTTCTCTATATACCTTCTCTATATACCTTCTCCATATACCTTCTCCATATACCTTCTCTATATACCTTCTCTATATACCTTCTCTATATACCTTCTCCTCCTTTCTTCTTTCCTTCTTTCTCTTCTAAACTGTTTTTTTTGTTGTTGTTAAAAATGTTTAACTTCTGGCTTAAAGCTTCTTAATAGCAAGTTAGTAAATGCACCCTGGGAAACAGATCCAACAGGGTTACACTCGTTATACAAAGGAAGCATCAGGCAAACATTCTCTTTCAAGCAGATTCCATCTTAATATATGTTTCAGTATTTACAGAGAGGAACACATTTGTGCCCCATAAAATATTTCCTTAAAGGGGACATATTGGATAAATGGGAAACCCCTAACCCTGTAGGCAATTATGAATAATATCCGGTGCTGGTTTCCCTTTGGGCTAAACATTAACCCTATCTGTAACAATGGCCCCTTTATTGGAGCTCCCTATAGATCCTCTCAGGTCCCTGTCTGGGTTTCACATGAGGGGTGGGCGTGTCCTAACGGTCCCTGCCAGAAGCACAGTCGGAGGGGGAGAGCCAATCACAGCCCTGCACTCACACAAGCACAGACAGGCTTCAGTTCCCTATCAGGTCAGCCTAGCTGCTGATTGGTTCCTATCCTACAGTGCAGGGTACGGAGGGCCGCCGGCTCCCCAGCTCATCCAACCCTTCTAAGTAAACCCAGCACCCACACCCTATACTTACCAATCTACACACTCACATACATAAACTATATATACACCCACTAATACTAACTGTAGGTATTAAAAATAAAACATTACTGGTGAAGTTTGTATAAAATACTTAAGAAAAAAGCTTTAGTTCCCAGTTGTCGCTCTGCGCTGCAACCAAATACAACTGCAAAAATCCAAAGAGTAGGAAAAAGCTTCAGCAGATTTACGGCAAAACATTTATTGTGGGGAGGGGTAACAGGACATGTTTTGGGCCAATTCCCTTTATCAATTGTACAAAGACCATAACCCTGTGTCTCATTTAAAGCCAAATTGACCTATGACCCATCAAGCACACAGCATTTTGATCGATTGATCGAGTCTAGCCTGACTCATTCCTATACAGAAGGGAGGCTCGATCAATCCATCCTCGCATTGTGGATGCTGCTCCTTCCTTCACTGTTTCCCCTTAGTTGGATAGACAGGAAGCCAAGTTTTAACAGGTATTTTCTTTTAAGGGGTTTGCAGGATAGGGCAGTTATTGGTGCAGGGTAGAATAGATGTTTTACTTAAAAAATTTTAGTGTTACTTTTCACAAGATTGGGAAATATTCTTTAATGGCTCCAAGAACTAGCCTGAATCCATACCTTGGTGCATTTGTACTGAAAACCTGCCTGAGCTGTAGCCTGTTAGCCCAGTGTGGCAGAAACACCATCAGCCTGGCAACCCTGAAGGGGTTAATATCATGAAAAGCTCAGTTATTCTTACACTTACACAACTATCTGTGAGTTTTCCCTCTGTCCCTAACTCTGCAGTCTGTGAGTTTTCCCTCTGTCCCTAACTCTGCAGTCTGTGAGTTTTCCCTCTGTCCCTAACTCTGCAGTCTGTGAGTTTTCCCTCTGTCCCTAACTCATTCTCCCGCCCTTGTGCTCACTGATCCAATGATTGTTCTCTGCCGCTCTCTGTCCCGCCCACATTCCCCTCCCAGCCAATGAGTGAGTGTCCCAGCTCCTCAGTTCCCTCCCTCACAGCTACAGGCAGCAGAGCAGTGTGGGAAAGAGGTGAGTAAGGGAGCGGGGCTGCACTAATGGTGGCACTAAAGGAGCAGTGTTACCTTGTTGTTCCCAACACATGAGCTGATTCCCAGGGACACTTTGCTACTGAGTCAGTGCAGTTTCTGTGGCAGCTCCAAGCCCAACCCACCCACCATAAGTGAATTCCTCTCCCATTTGGTACCAAGGCCCCCCTGCAGCCTGAGGGGAAGCACTGAGGGGCCCATTCTTGGCAGGAAAGGGAAAGTGTTGATTGGCAGACATTGCATCATTAGAGGGAAGTTTAACAGGGGATTGTGGGATTGGTAGTTCAGCCCATGGCTAGACTAGTTATTCTATTCCCTGCTTGGAATTGTTTTGGGGGATATTGCTGGGAATAATCCCCTATAGAAATGTGTAAGTGCTTAATTCCACTTCCAGGCCCCTCCCTCCCACAAGGAGCCAATGGGAATGTGGGAGGAAGCGAGTGACCCAGTGATGGGGAAGAAGGATAAAAATGAGGAGCGGAAGGAGAGAATCCTGAATCTCACACTGGAGATTATCTATCTGCTGACTGGAGAGGTGAGGGGGGCACTGTGAGTGGCACAGTGAGAAGAGACTGTCTGTCTGTACAAAGGGGGTCTCTCTGCTGCGTTACACACTCATCATTCTCTCTCCCTCTCAATACATAGGGCTACGTCATCCCTAAGAAGAAGAGCCCAACTGTGGGTTTGGGGGCCCTGCATGCCCCTGGCTCCGTCATACAGAAGGAAAATGACAAGAAGATCCTGGAACTCATCTCCAACATCATCCAGCTGCTGACTGGAGAGGTGGGTGCGGCCCCCCAATCCCCCCTTATTGTTTAGTAACAGTGTATGATAATCCCTTTCTCTGGCTGGGGGATGACTGTAACATTGTGTGTGCCAGGTTGCCATAAGGTGTGAGGATGTTTCCATCTATTTTTCCTTGGAGGAGTGGGAGTATATAAAAGGAAACAAGGCCCTTTACAGGGAAGGGATAAAGGAGGAGGAGGAGCCCCAGCAGCTCCGCCCACTGGGTGAGTAATGGTTTCTATCATATACAGAGCATAGAATGCAGGATATCAGGCCGTTTAAGAGGCACATGGAAAGTCAGTAGTAACATATATTTAGTCATGTCTCTTCTGTGCCCGACTTAAATAAACAACTAGCAGGGAGGTACATTTATTTAGCACAAAGGGTTAAACTTGGTGCAACTGCTGGGGGGAGGAGCTATAGAGGGGCCTGTAGGACACTGACTGATAAGCAGCTGCAATAGATGTTTATGGAAGGGGACTTTAGGGTCCCAGTGATGTTGCGGGGGGGGGGGGGGACCAATAATCAGTCATTCCCTTGCTAAAAAGTTCAAATAGATCCTGATACAAACAGCTGCCGTTACTCTATAATAATCAGTTCATATAAATAGTTCCATTAATTAATGTGCTAATAAGTCAGTCACTTCATTGGGGGTCGGTGGAGTTTGCCCTAAGTTTAACCCCTCCCCCCCTACCTGCCCCTTATTGCTTGATTTGGCAGTTATGTAAATGTTAACGTTAGTTTCTCTGTTATATTTCACAGTCGTTAGTCAAACCCTTTAATGACTGTAGCGCTTGTCCTGTAACTCTATTTGCTTATTGGCAGAATAATTAGGGACTCACTGAATCCAGGATTGGGTTTGGGATTCGGCCAGGATTGGCCTTTTCAGCAGGATTCGGATTCGGCCCAATCCATGCTCCTGGCGGAACCCAATCCCAGTCCTTAAATCACGTGACTTTTTGTTGAAAACCCCCCGTTCTCTTTGAACCTTCCGTATTTTATTTTACATATGCAAATTAGGATTCAGTATTCGGCCGAATCTTTCATGAAATGATTTCCCTAAAACAAATAATGACAAAATCCAAGTTATTTCCCTCAGATATATCTCTGATCTCTATCCTTCCCTTTAGCAGCCTGTGAGTATAAAGATGGGAGCGATGTTACAGCACATACGGAAGCAACTTTATGTTGTAATAATGATGGGAATCTCACAAACCCTGATGTTTCTCCAGCGGAACAGCCCCCACCGGCCAATGGGATTAAAGAGGAGGCGGCTTCATGGGAAGGGAGAAACCAATCAGATTGCAGCATTAATCCCCTTACAGAACAGATACAGGGAACAGACACACCTACTCCTATCATGGGGTGCAGCCTGAATAACAGCTCGGCAGTTAATTATGCATCAAATGATGTGAAGGAGGAGTTAATTTCTTCATGGGAAGGGGAAAACCAATCAGATTGCAGCATTAATCCCCTTACAGACCAGATACAGGGAACAAATACTCCTATCATGGGGAGCAGCCAGAATACTTTACGAATGATGGGTAATAATCATGATGAAAAGTCCCACCAATCTCCGCAGAAATCTCACATAGCAAAAAGAGTCGTACGCAGGAAATACAGCTGCAATGACTTTCATAAACACCAGAGAACTGAACTTTATCGTTATCAAAGGACTCACACAGGGGAGAAACCACTTTCTTGTTCTAAATGTGGAAAACATTTTTCATGCAAATCTCAACTTAAAACTCACCATAAAACCCACACAGGGGAAAAACAGTTTTCTTGTGTTGAATGTAGGAAACGTTTTTCAGACCTATCTGAGCTTGACTGTCATCAAAGGACTCACAGAGGGGAGAAACCATATTCTTGTTCTGAATGTGGGAAATGTTTTTCACATCAATCAGTCCTTAAAAAGCATCATAGAATCCACACAGGGGAGAAACCATTTTCTTGTTCTGAATGTGGGAAATGTTTTTCAAAGCAATCCCACCTTAAACGTCATCAACTAACCCACACAGGGGAGAAACCTTATTCTTGTTCTGAATGTGGGAAATGCTTTTCATGCAAATCTAACCTTAAAACTCATTATAAGACCCACACAGGGGAGAAACCTTATTCTTGTTCTGAATGTGGGAAATGTTTTGTAAGGAAATGTCAACTACATAGTCATCAAATGACTCACACAGGGGTGAAACCATTTTCTTGTTCTGAATGTGGGAAATGTTTTTCAGACCAATCACTCCTTAACAGGCATCATAGAACCCACACTGGGGAGAAACCTTTTTCTTGTTCTGAATGTGGGAAATGTTTTATACAAAAATCTCAACTACATAGTCATCAAAGGATTCACAAAAAGAAGAAGCCATTTTCTTATTCTAAATGAGTTAAAGGATTTGCATTGAACAGTTGTCTAAAAATACTTTCACAATGAGGAAAACCGTAAACTTGTGTAGGGGATCAGAGAACACTTTCTTCTTCGTCCCTTCCATGTCAGTACGCATGGGCAGTATTGCCCCCACAGCTAGGAGGTAGGACCTATATACCAAAGCCAATCAAAATTAGCCCCTCCCTATAAGACCATGTGACTTCCTCCTCACCACTGTTATTTTTTGTCCTACTGAACAGGAGGTAGGATCTCCCTCCTCACCATTTTGTGATTTCACAGTTTGATTTTTCTTTTGTTTTTGTCATGTTATTTATTTATTTTATTTTTTACCTCTGTGTATACATAGAGGGATGATTCCCAGGTAATGGAGAAGATTTTACCTGATGCCCCAATAAGTAAAGTAATCAAACTTTCACCTATTGGGAAGAAATGCAGGTGTGGGCATACCCATGGTCCTAGCCTTGTGCTAAAATAGCCCCCTGCTCTATTCCCATGTTTGCACAGTATGTGAACAGCTGCTTAGTGGGAAAGTATACAGGCGTGGGTATTTCCACATTCCTGCCTGTGATCAATTGAGTCTCCTTTTCCCTATGGTGTTTTGAGCCTTTGAAGACATTTCGGACTAAAGGGCCATGGGTATGGATATGGGCTAGTGATAACTAAGCCTGAATCTGGTGAGTATGAACCTTCAGTCTCCACTGTGTGTTTGAAATGCTCAGGGCACTGAGAAGCCTGCATACTAACGAGCTAATTATGTCCCTCAGCTGAAGGCTGTCTGGGTTCTTGTGGGAGTTGCCATGCTGCTGACTACTCACTGCTATCTGGTAAGGCTCCTTTAGGGCACTTTGCTATTGATATCTTTAGTGTTTTTACTGTAAGCCTGAGTCCTCTGTGCAGACACAGCAGGTATGGGTGCAGGTATGTGTGCTCGTATGGGTGCTCATTTACACCAGGTGCTTCCAAGACTGTTCTAGGAGTTGCACTGCTGTAGCAGTATGGTATCTCCTTTTCTTACGGGGAGTCTGCACCTTATAACCAACCTTTCTCCAGGGTTCTGACTGGAGTTTGCATTTTGCCTACAAGCCAATTTTATCCTGTAAGGTGTTTGTGTGCTTCTAGGCCTCCTTGCTATTGCTGTTTCATATGGTTAGCCTTTCTTGGTGAGTCAAGTCTGCCATGCAAACTCTGCAGGTATTGGGGCTCATTATTACACTGGGTACATCCAGACTGGCTGGGAGTTGCACTGCTGTAGCAGTATGGTATCTCCTTTTCTCGCAGGGAGTCTGAACCTTATAACCAACCTTTCTCCACGGTTCTGACTGGAGTTTGCATTTTGCCTACAAGCCAATTTTATCCTGTAAGGTGTTTGTATACTTCTAGGCCTCCTTGCTATTGCTGTTTCATATTGTTAGCTTTTCTTTGTGAGTCTACCATGCGGACTCTGCAGGTATGGGAGCTCATTATTACACCAGGTGTGCCCAGACTGGCTGGGAGTTGCACTGCTGTAGCAGTATGATATCTCCTTTTCTCACAGGGAGTCTGCACCTTTTAACCAGTCTTTCTCCAGGGTTCTGACTGGAATTTGCCTTTACCTACAAGCCAGGGTTATCTTGTTAGGTGCTTGTATGCTTCTTGGGCTCCTTGTTATTGCTATTTCATATATGTAGAATTCCTTGTGAGTCAAATCTACTGTGCAGACACAGCAGGTATAGCAGCTCTTATTTCATCAGGGGCTTCCTGGTTTAACTGGGGGTTCTGCTGTGGCAGTGTTGTACCTTTTCCTGCTTATTTTATTTTTGCAGGCCCTGGTTGGGTCTTTGGCTTAAAAGGCAGTTTTTTCCTACCAGGTATGAACAGAGTTGTAGTTCAACAACTCCTTTTTCTTTCTGGTGTGTTTACAGGTATATTTCTGTCTGCTAGCATGATAGGAGCCAACATTAGTAAATGTTTGATTGCTCTGTGACTGTCATTTTGCATGATTGCCGGCTTGTGCTATGACCTTTTGCTTACGTGCCTGTTGGTCGTTGTCCTGGTTATGGCCTTTGGTCAGCGTGACCGCTGTTCTTGGTCCCTCTTAGCCAGTTTTTTGCTATGTCTCTGGCTTGCATGACTGATGTTCCTTGTTTTGGGCTTTGCCTGTGTGCCTGTTGACCCTGGCCGTGATTATTGTTTTTGGTTTGCTTGGCCGTTGGTTCTGTCTATGGCCTTTGCCTAACTTGGCTGCAGTTTCTGCTTATGGCCTCAAACTCATCTGTCTACTGCCTCTGACCCCTGGCATCAGACTTTCTGCTATAGCCTTGGCTTACTTGGCTGCCGGTCCTTGTCATGGACTTTGCCTTGTGTGCCTGTTGGCCCAGATTACGGTCTTTGGCTTGCTTGGCTGTTGGTTCTGTCTATGGCCTTTGCCTAACTTGGCTGCAGTTTTGCTTATGGCCTTGAGCTCATCTGTCTACTGCCTCTGACCCCTGGCATCAGACTTTCTGCTATAGCCTTGGCTTGCTTGGCTGCCGGTCCTTGTCATGGACTTTGCCTTGTGTGCCTGTTGGCCCAGATTACGGTCTTTGGCTTGCTTGGCTGTTGGGTCTGTTTATGGCTTTTGTTGCCCTTGGCTGTGGTTCCGGGTTATGGCCTTTGGCTTGCTTTGCTACTGCCTCTCACCCCTGGCAGCAGAATTTTTGCTATAGGCTTGCCTGCTGGTCCTTGTTTTGGACTCTGGCTTGCTTGCCTGCTGGTCCTTGTTGGCTTGAGTGGCCACTGGTCCTTGGTTTGGCAGTTTTCTTTGCTTGATCGCTGGCCCTGGTTCTGGCCTTGACTCACTTGGCTGCTTCTTCCATTCTGGCTTTTAGCTCACTTGGCCGCTGGTTCTGTCTTCTGGTTTGCTTGGCCGTTTTTCCCAGTTCTGTCCTTTGGCTTGCTCGGCAGTGGGATCTGATTCTGGCCTTTGGCTTGCTTGCCCATTGGTTCCAGTTTTGACCTTTGGCTCGCTTGGACATTAGTTTAGTCTTTGACTTGCTTGTCCATTGGTTCAGACCTTTGGCTCTGGTTTCAGCCTTTTGGCTCTGTTTTGGGCCTTAGTTTGCTTGGCCATTGACTCTGGTTTTGGCCATTGGCTCCAGTTTTGACCTTTTGGCTCACTTACCCATTGGTTTTGGCCTTTGGCTGGTGTGACCGTTGGCCCGGTTCTGGTCTTTGGCTTGCTTGGCCGCTTGGCTCTGGTTCTGGCCTTTGGCTTGCTTGGCCGCTTGGCTCTGGTTCTGGCCTTTGGCTTGCTTGGCCACTTGGCTCTGGTTCTGGCCTTTGGCTTGCTTGGCCACTTGGCTCTGGTTCTGGCCTTTGGCTTGCTTGGCCACTTGGCTCTGGTTCTGGCCTTTGGCTTGCTTGGCTCTGGCCTTTGGCTTGCTTGGCTCTGGCCTTTGGCTTGCTTGGCTCTGGCCTTTGGCTTGCTTGGCCTTTTGGCTCTGTTTTTGCCCTTCAGCTTGCTTGGCCATTGGCTCAGGTTTTGGCCATTGGCTCCAGTTTTGACTTTTTGGCTTGCTTGCCCATTGGTTTTGGCCTTTGGCTTGCTTGGCTGTTGGCTCTGTTTCTGGCCTTTGGCTTGCTTGGCTGTTGGCTCTGTTTCTGGCCTTTGGCTTGCTTGGCTGTTGGCTCTGTTTCTGGCCTTTGGCTTGCTTGGCCATTGGCTCTAGTTCTGGCCTTTGGCTTGCTTGGCGTTTGATCAGTTTTGGCCTTTGGTCCTGGTTTGTGGCTCATTTGACCCCGGTTTTAGCCTTGGTTTGCTTGCCAACTTGCCCTGTTTTCTGTCCTTTGGCTCCCAGGGAGACTGGCCCTGGTTAGGAGCTTAGGCTCATAGGATGCTGGCAATTGTTTGAGGCTTCCAGTTTTGGTGTGCTCCTTGGCGCAGGTGGCTGCTGGCCTTGGCTTAGTCCTTGGCATATATGGTTGCCAGTCATGCTGTGGTCCTTGGTGCAGGCATGTGGTTGGCTGCCTTTGATATGGTCTTTGGTTCATGTCATGGTGTGCCTTGGCGCTTGTGGCTGTCTACCTTAGCTGCTTTCTTGGCATGTGTG
Source organism: Xenopus tropicalis (assembly GCF_000004195.4). NCBI lineage: Eukaryota > Metazoa > Chordata > Amphibia > Anura > Pipidae > Xenopus > Xenopus tropicalis. Next base: position 3,569,960 of record NC_030685.2, on the reverse strand, counting down.
GGTGCTTGTTTTTCACCTTGTATTCCACTCCTTACTAGCAGTGGCTAGTTTGGGAAGCGGTTTCTTTGCAGTTACAGTATCTGAACAGTCCATCAGTGGTTGCAGAGTCATGTATTGCAAGCACAGCGCTAGTTTTTTGCTATTGCTTGTGTGTTAGCTATCTTTCACTCTGGGCTCTTGAATGCAGGGATGGCAGCTGGCGTGTTCTCCAGTGCTTGCTTGACATGTCCACCGCTGCTTTCTGGCAGGGTGTTGGTTTGTCCGCTGGTTGTTTAGCATGCGTAGTATATGGCGCTTCTGACTTTCATGCAGGGTGGCTAGATGGTACATTGAGTATGGGCTGGCTGTGCACCAGTTGTTCCATGCATGTTTTCCAGTTGAATCCAGTCATGTTTTACTGGTTAGCTGATCTTCCATCTGCAGGTCGTGTACAGTTCCTAAACCTGGCCCTAACATTGCTGGTTAGGTAGCCTCTCAAGGTTGGTAGCTACACTGAGTGGTAGGAAGTTGGGTTTCAGCCTGTCATGCTCTGTTACAGGCTGGAGTCCCTAGCTTGTTTGTGCCATAGGGGGGCTTGATGGCTAGTGTGCCCTTTCACTGTTCGTTGCTTCAGATCTGTGCTTGGATTATCTTTGGCTGATCTCTGGGGGTTGTTGAGTTTGACGGCTGTCAACACCAATTTAAGCTGATACCGGTATGCTTTGGAGCTAGAGGCTTGTGTGTCACAATTATTTTTCTAGGGCCCCAGGTTAGTGCTAAGGATTGGGGGCATAGAGACAGCTCTAGTGGATAATGCATCAGAGTTGTGGTTAACTGGTCGGTTGCTGCGGGGCTGGTAACACCAGTGAACTGCCCAGTGTCAGAGTTATGATTGTGACCATTTTCTTCTTGTTGGCAGAGGATCCTCCCGAGCCGGGCTTGGATGTTTATGGCAACCGTAGTGTGGCAATCCCTCTGGTCCCTGAGAGGATTCTTGTAGCCGGGAATTGTCCGTTTTTTCTTGTGATGCTTGATTTGTTTTAGCATCTGTTGATATTATTATTCCCACCCCTTATATTTTAGGGACATGGCTTGGTAGATCCCATGCGTACTGACATGGAAGGGACGAAGAAGAAAATGAGAATTTCACTTACCTCTTATCGTAAATTCCATTTCTTCTAGTCCCGACATGTCAGTACGGGGTTTCCCATCCCAATTATTTGCTTCTTGTATTGCTTGGCAAATGTATAACAGTGGTGAGGAGGAAGTCACATGGTCTTATAGGTAGGGGCTAATTTTGATTGGCTTTGGTATATAGGTCCTACCTCCTAGCTGTGGGGGCAATACTGCCCATGCGTACTGACATGTCGGGACTAGAAGAAATGGAATTTACGATAAGAGGTAAGTGAAATTCTCATTTTCCCCTGTTTCTCTCTCTGTGACATCATCCAGCCCAGCTACAGACTGGGGAGGAACCCGATTGGCTGGATGCCCCAGTGCACTGTTGGGAGAGAGGAGGTGCCTAGGTTTGGAATCAGGGGCGGGCCCAGCAGCTTATAAAGGGGCCGGAGTTGAGACAGAGAGAGACCAACCAGTAAGCAGTGAGTGTGTAAAGGCTGAAGGGAACTCTGCTGAGTGCCAGCCTGTAAAGAGAGATCCGCTACACTGCTGTTAGATGCCTTTACTCCCTGCGGATCCCCCGTGAGTGACCCATATGAGGATAAAGGTATAGAGTCTCCGTGTGTGGCCCCTGGGGGAGGGCAGGTGTTTCTCGGGGCTACATGGGAGCAACTGCCTATTCCAAAGGGAGAGGTACTTTGGGGCAGGTAGCGCTACCTGGGGGAACTCTGGGGAAGGGACTGAACTGGGAAAGGGTATTTCCTCCAGGAGGGGAGTGTGGGACTGAGCCCCCAGAGAGACTGAGCCAGTAGTGGCTAAACCCATCCCGGTTTCCCAAAGCAGGGTTATTACTGTTTGCCTGTTATAATTATTTTACCTTTACACCCAGTTATATAAAGTTGATATTTGCTACAAACTGTGTGTGATTATTTCCCTAGTGGGAATCCCCTGGAGGCTCTGCGCTAAATCCCACTTCCCAGTACCTTTCACTATTTGCAAGGGGGACCCCATTACCTGTTTAAACAAGTATACAGCCCCGGCAGGAGTGAGTGTGCCAAGAAAGGGCTACACTCGTTATACAAAGGAAGCATCAGGCAAACATTCTCTTTCGAGCAGATTCCATCTTAATATATGTTTCAGTATTTACAGAGAGGAACACATTTGTGCCCCATAAAATATTTCCTTAAGAGAAGGTACGAGCCCCCCCCAGGGTATCACTTGGGCAGATGCTGTTCCCTAATGCTCACACAGTAGGTAACATAATGGGGATATACCCAGCTGGGAATGTCTTGCCGGGTACATAGTTACATAGGGTTGAAAAAAGACCAGAGTCCATCAAGTTCAACCCTTCCAAGTAAACCCAGCACCCAGACCCTATACTTACCAATCTATATACTCACATACATAAACTATATATACACCCACTAATACTAACTGTAGGTATTAAAAATAAAACATTACTGGTGAAGTTTGTATAAAATACTTAAGAAAAAAGCTTTAGTTCCCAGTTGTCGCTCTGCGCTGCAACCAAATACAACTGCAAAAATCCAAAGAGTAGGAAAAAGCTTCAGCAGATTTACGGCAAAACATTTATTGTGGGGAGGGGTAACAGGACATGTTTTGGGCCAATTCCCTTTATCAATTGTACAAAGACTATAACCCTGTGTCTCATTTAAAGCCAAATTGACCTATGACCCATCAAGCACACAGCATTTTGATCGATTGATCGAGTCTAGCCTGACTCATTCCTATACAGAAGGGAGGCTCGATCAATCCATCCTCGCATTGTGGATGCTGCTCCTTCCTTCACTGTTTCCCCTTAGTTGGATAGACAGGAAGCCAAGTTTTAACAGGTATTTTCTTTTAAGGGGTTTGCAGGATAGGGCAGTTATTGGTGCAGGGTAGAATAGATGTTTTACTTAAAAAAGTTTAGTGTTACTTTTCACAAGATTGGGAAATATTCTTTAAGGGCTCCAAGAACTAGCCTGAATCCATACCTTGGTGCATTTGTACTGAAAACCTGCCTGAGCTGTAGCCTGTTAGCCCAGTGTGGCAGAAACACCATCAGCCTGGCAACCCTGAAGGGGTTAATATCATGAAAAGCTCAGTTATTCCTACACTTACACAACTATCTGTGAGTTTTCCCTCTGTCCCTAACTCTGCAGTCTGTGAGTTTTCCCTCTGTCCCTAACTCTGCAGTCTGTGAGTTTTCTCTCTGTCCCTAACTCTGCAGTCTGTGAGTTTTCCCTCTGTCCCTAACTCTGCAGTCTGTGAGTTTTCCCTCTGTCCCTAACTCTGCAGTCTGTGAGTTTTCCCTCTGTCCCTAACTCATTCTCCCGCCCTTGTGCTCACTGATCCAATCATTCTTCTCTGCCGCTCTCTGTCCCGCCCACATTCCCCTCCCAGCCAATGAGTGAGTGTCCCAGCTCCTCAGTTCCCTCCCTCACAGCTACAGGCAGCAGAGCAGTGTGGGAAAGAGGTGAGTAAGGGAGCGGGGCTGCACTAATGGTGGCACTAAAGGAGCAGTGTTACCTTGTTGTTCCCAACACATGAGCTGATTCCCAGGGACACTTTGCTACTGAGTCAGTGCAGTTTCTGTGGCAGCTCCAAGCCCAACCCACCCACCATAAGTGAATTCCTCTCCCATTTGGTACCAAGGCCCCCCTGCAGCCTGAGGGGAAGCACTGAGGGGCCCATTCTTGGCAGGAAAGGGAAAGTGTTGATTGGCAGACATTGCATCATTAGAGGGAAGTTTAACAGGGGATTGTGGGATTGGTAGTTCAGCCCATGGCTAGACTAGTTATTCTATTCCCTGCTTGGAATTGTTTTGGGGGATATTGCTGGGAATAATCCCCTATAGAAATGTGTAAGTGCTTAATTCCACTTCCAGGCCCCTCCCTCCCACAAGGAGCCAATGGGAATGTGGGAGGAAGCGAGTGACCCAGTGATGGGGAAGAAGGATAAAAATGAGGAGCGGAAGGAGAGAATCCTGAATCTCACACTGGAGATTATCTATCTGCTGACTGGAGAGGTGAGGGGGGCACTGTGAGTGGCACAGTGAGAAGAGACTGTCTGTCTGTACAAAGGGGGTCTCTCTGCTGCGTTACACACTCATCATTCTCTCTCCCTCTCAATACATAGGGCTACGTCATCCCTAAGAAGAAGAGCCCAACTGTGGGTTTGGGGGCCCTGCATGCCCCTGGCTCCGTCATACAGAAGGAAAATGACAAGAAGATCCTGGAACTCATCTCCAACATCATCCAGCTGCTGACTGGAGAGGTGGGTGCGGCCCCCCAATCCCCCCTTATTGTTTAGTAACAGTGTATGATAATCCCTTTCTCTGGCTGGGGGATGACTGTAACATTGTGTGTGCCAGGTTGCCATAAGGTGTGAGGATGTTTCCATCTATTTTTCCTTGGAGGAGTGGGAGTATATAAAAGGAAACAAGGCCCTTTACAGGGAAGGGATAAAGGAGGAGGAGGAGGAGCCCCAGCAGCTCCGCCCACTGGGTGAGTAATGGTTTCTATCATATACAGAGCATAGAATGCAGGATATCAGGCCGTTTAAGAAGCACATGGAAAGTCAGTTAGTGAATCAGTTTATACCCAATTTATCACTCATTGCCAGGGTCAGCATCAGAATCTTTGGGCCCCCATACAAGTTCCCTTGCTAAAAAGTTCAAATAGATCCTGATACAAACAGCTGCCGTTACTCTATAATAATCAGTTCATATAAATAGTTCCATTAATTAATGTGCTGTGAGAGATGTAATGAATAAGATCATTGTTTGGTGTGGTTTTTCACCAGTGTTGAAGGTGGGATACAAGTAGCAGCAGGGAAAATGGCTGGTTTTGCAGCAGCCAATGCTGTGTTTGTGTTACTGGCTTAGGAAAGTCCTTCAATTCCTGACCTCCAGTTAATGTTTCCAGCTGCCCAGCTGTAGGGAGCTGCCTGATTGGGCTGCAGGTGAGGGGCAAATAAAAGGGCTGTGGGGTTACACAGCAAAGGGGTTGGTTCTTGGCTCAGAGTAGGTCACTGTCAGAGCAGGGCACAGGGCAGGAAGGCTGCCTGTCTGTGTGAGGAACTCCCAGAGGGGCTGGGGGGCTGCCTGTCTGTGTGAGGAACTCCCAGAGGGGCAGGAAGGCTGCCTGTCTGTGTGAGGAACTCCCAGAGGGGCTGGGGGGCTGCCTGTCTGTGTGAGGAACTCCCAGAGGGGCTGGGGGGTGCCTGTCTGTGTGAGGAACTCCCAGAGGGGCTGGGGGGCTGCCTGTCTGTGTGAGGAACTCCCAGAGGGGCTGGGGGGCTGCCTGTCTGTGTGAGGAACTCCCAGAGGGGCTGGGGGTGCTGCCTGTCTGTGTGAGGAACTCCCAGAGGGGCTGGGGGGCTGCCTGTCTGTGTGAGGAACTCCCAGAGGGGCTGGGGGGCTGCCTGTCTGTGTGAGGAACTCCCAGAGGGGCTGGGGGGCTGCCTGTCTGTGTGAGGAACTCCCAGAGGGGCTGGGGGGCTGCCAGTCTGTGTGAGGAACTCCCAGAGGGGCTGGGGGGCTGCCTGTCTGTGTGAGGAACTCCCAGAGGGGCTGGGGGGTGCCTGTCTGTGTGAGGAACTCCCAGAGGGGCCGGGGGGGGCTGCCTGTTTGTGTGAGGAACTCCCAGAGGGGCTGGGGGGCTGCCTGTCTGTGTGAGGAACTCCCAGAGGGGCTGGGGGGCTGCCTGTCTGTGTGAGGAACTCCCAGAGGGGCTGGGGGGGCTGCCTGTCTGTGTGAGGAACTCCCAGAGGGGCTTGGGGGCTGCCTGTCTGTGTGAGGAACTCCCAGAGGGGCTGGGGGGGGGCTGCCTGTCACTGCAAGGAGCAGAGGGAGCCATGACCAGGTGTGTGAGAGCAGGGAAGAGACAGCAGGGCTTAAGGTGAAGTCACAACATCAAGGCTTAGTGAGAGGGCAGAGAGTCACGTGACTGTGTAACTGGGTGAGAAACCCCACAAAGGTTCCAGAGTGCGGAAGTGACCCTGGAAGAGAGAGTCACAGAAAGGGGACGGCTTATGAACAAGTTTGCTGAACTGTGTTCCTGGGAGCCAGGGTCGGACTGGGGGGTTCAGGGCCCACTGGGGCTCCTGCCCTGGGGGCCCTTCAGGTGCCCCAGCTAGCCATGTCTCCTACCCACCCCAGGAGCCCCCCTAACCCCCCCCTGCAGGGCCCCCACCCGACGTCCTCCCCGAGCGTGTATAAATTGAATGCGTCAGGGGAGGAACAGTCAGTTGGGGGAGCGCCGGCAAGGGTCGGACTGGGCTGCCGGGGCCCACCGGGATTTTTCCCGGTGTCCCGGCGGCCCAGTCCGACCCTGCTGGGAGCTTTATATTGGGAAGAATTTGCCCCTAAATAAACCTGTGTTTTTGCCTGAAGAAGTGGCGCCCCTGTCTCTCTGCCCCAGATCCCCTGCTTACCTGCCCCCCATAGCCCATTCCCCCCAAAACTACACGTACAGGCAGTTAGTATGTCACGGTGCTAATAAGTCACTTCATTGGGGGTCAGTGGGTTTGCCCTGAGTTTAACCCCTCCCCCCCTACCTGCCCCTTATTGCTTGATTTGGCAGTTATGTAAATGTTACCGTTAGTTTCTCTGTTATATTTCACAGTCGTTAGTCAAACCCTTTAATGACTGTAGCGCTTGTCCTGTAACTCTATTTGCTTATTGGCAGAATAATTAGGGACTCACTGAATCCAGGATTGGGTTTGGGATTCGGCCAGGATTGGCCTTTTCAGCAGGATTCGGATTCGGCCCAATCCATGCTCCTGGCGGAACCCAATCCCAGTCCTTAAATCACGTGACTTTTTGTCACATAAACATGGAAGTTAAAAACCCCCCGTTCTCTTTGAACCTTCCTTATTCTATTTTACATGTGGAAATTAGGATTCAGTATTCGGCCGAATCTTTCATGAAATGATTTCCCTAAAACAAATAATGACAAAATCCAAGTTATTTCCCTCAGATATATCTCTGATCTCTATCCTTCCCTTTAGCAGCCTGTGAGTATAAAGATGGGAGCGATGTTACAGCACATACGGAAGCAACTTTATGTTGTAATAATGATGGGAATCTCACAAACCCTGATGTTTCTCCAGCGGAACAGCCCCCATCGGCCAATGGGATTAAAGAGGAGGCGGCTTCATGTGAAGGGAGAAACCAATCAAATTGCAGCATTAATCCCCTTACAGAACAGATACAGGGAACAGACACACCTACTCCTATCATGGGGTGCAGCCTGAATTTCATAGAAATGAAGGGTAATAATTATTATATGAATTCCCACCAATCTCCACATAAATCTCACATGAAAAATATATCATGCGGGAAAAACAGCTGCAATGAGAGTCATGAACATTTTAATTCTAATGGAGACTTTAAAAAACATCGGAGAACCCACACAGGGGAAACATCTTTTTCTTGTTCAGAATGTGGAAAATGTTTTTCAGACAAATCTCACCTTGATCATCATCAAAGGACTCACACGGGGGAGAAACCATTTTCTTGTTCTGAATGTGGGAAATGTTTTTCAAGCAAATTTCATCTTGATCGTCATCAAAGGACTCACACGGGGGTGAAACCATTTTCTTGTTCTGAATGTGGGAAATGTTTTTCAAACAAATCTCACCTTGCTCGTCATCAAAGGACTCACACAGGGGAGAAACCATTTTCTTGTTCTGAATGTGGGAGATGTTTTTCAAACAAATTTATTCTTGAGCATCATCAAAGGACCCACACAGGGTTGGAACAATGTTCTTGTTCTGAATGTGGAAAATGTTTTTCAGACCAATCCAACCTTAAAACTCATCATAGAACCCACACAGGGGAGAAACCATTTTCTTGTTCTGAATGTGGGAAATGTTTTCCAACGCAATCTGAGCTTCATTGTCATAAAAGGACTCACACAGGGGAGAAACCATTTTCTTGCTCTGAATGTGGGAAATGTTTTTCAAACAAATCTGACCTTGCTCGTCATCAAAGGACTCACACAGGGGTGAAACCATTTTCTTGTTCTGAATGTGGGAAATGTTTTTCAAACAAATCTCACCTTGCTCGTCATCAAAGGACTCACACAGGGGAGAAACCATTTTCTTGTTCTGAATGTGGGAGTTGTTTTTCAAACAAATTTATTCTTGAGCGTCATCAAAAGATTCACACAGGGGAGAAACCATTTTCTTGTTCTGAATGTGGGAAATGTTTTTCAGACCAATTCCACCTTAAAACTCATCATAGAACCCACACAGCGGAGAAACCATTTTCTTGTTCTAAATGTGGGAAATGTTTTCCAACGCAATCTGAGCTTCATTGTCATAAAAGGACTCACACAGGGGAGAAACCATTTTCTTGCTCTGAATGTGGGAAATGTTTTTCAGACCAATCCCACCTTAAAACTCATCATAGAACTCACACAGGGGAGAAACCATTTTCTTGTTCTAAATGTGGGAAATGTTTTTCAATGCAATCTGAGCTTCATTGTCATAAAAGGACTCACACAGGGGAGAAACCATTTTCTTGCTCTGAATGTGGGAAATGTTTTTCAGACCAATTCCACCTTAAAACTCATTATAGAACCCACACAGGGGAGAAACCATTTTCTTGCTCTGAATGTGGGAAATGTTTTTCAGACCAATCCCACCTTAAAACTCATCATAGAACCCACACAGGGGAGAAACCATTTTCCTGCTCTGAATGTGGGAAATGTTTTTCAGACCAATCCCACCTTAAAACTCATTATAGAACCCACACAGGGGAGAAACCATTTTCTTGTTCTGTATGTGGGAAATGTTTTTCCTATCGATCTAACCTTAATCGGCATAAAAGGATTCACACAGGGGAGAAACCATTTTCATGTTTTGAATGTGGGAAATGTTTTTCAGACCGATCCAACCTGAAAATTCATTATAGAACCCACACGGGAGAAACCATTTTCTGGTTCTTAATGTGGAATATGTTTTTCAAACCAATCACTCCTTAAAACTCATCATAGAACCCACACAAGAGACACGATTTTCTTGTATTGAATGTGGGAAATGTTTTTCAGACCAATCTGAGCTTGATTGTCATCAAAGGACTCACACAGGGGAGAAACCATTTTCTTGTTCTGAGTATGGGAAATGATTTGCATTGAACAGTAGTCTAAAAATAACTTTCACAATGAGGAAAACCGTTAACTCGTTATACAAAGGAAGCATCAGGCAAACATTCTCTTTCAAGCCGATTCCATCTTAATATATGTTTCAGTATTTACAGAGAGGAACACATTTGTGCACCATAAAATGTTTCCTTAAGAGAATCCTAAAGACTCCTGATGGGCACTGGGCAATTCTGAGACTGGGGGGCACCAAAGCAGAATGCACCATAAGTACCTTCCCCCGGCACTGGCTCTGCATTGGGAACTGAGGAGCCCTCTGGAATATATATCCCCCTCCCCCCAACAGATAATATTCTGGGTTTTATTGAACAAGAAGGGACATATTCCAAGGGGTACGAGCCCCCCAGGGTATCACTTGGGCAGATGCTGTTCCCTAATGCTCACACAGTAGGTAACATAATGGGGATATACCCAGCTGGGAATGACTTGCCGGGTACATAGGCTCTTACTGGGTAAATATAAAGCCTATAACATCATCTTGTCATTATTAACCCAATGTCATTTCCAATGGGGCATTTGTTGAGATGAAAGGAAAGGGGGTTACACCATTATCCTATAAAGGGTCTCTTTACATTAAATCAGTTTTGTGAAAAGCCTTTTTTCATGAGATGTGTCAGACTGATTTATTGGTGCGACATTGAATATTGAACAAAGTCTAGGGCAAAACTTTGCTTGGGGTTACTGCCCACTTCTATAGCCCAATCAGCCACTTCATATGGGTCTGTACGAGGCATTTTGGCACTTTTTCTCTCTGCTTTTGATATGCCAAATATATTTCACACACAATTACAGTTATGAGACACAGCATGTAGGTACCAAGAACCACAGAGGTTTCCTGCCAGTGTCTCTCTCACAACACAACACCTGGTACAGGCCCCACTTTGGCAGTTAGCTGCTACTTTTTACCACAAACCACACCCTATTTCCCCCAGAATGAGACTTATTCCCTCAGGTTTGAGCCCTCACTTGAGTTGGAGGCCGGGTAGTTGTGTTACTGTAACTCTCAAGAAATGGGCACCAGTGGTTCTTAACGTTGAACAATGAACTGGTTATTTACACAGCCACTTGGGAGTAACAACAAGTACAATATAGGCAGGTAGTAGCACCTCACAGGTCAGGCAGTGCTCATGGGAAATGGTCACAATGACTCTCTCCCCGCAGGGCACAATGGGTTACCCCCTCAGGTTATGGCTCCCAGTGGAACTCAAGTGGTCTGTACACTGGTAACCCTACTCTGGGCAGTATTATACCAGGAATAATAAACCCTCTATATTCCTTGTCGGAGCCAGATGCTGCTCATTGGCTAGCCCTGCCTGTCTATCACACCTATTACAGGAGCTGCCTGACCTGTCTGGGCCTACCTACACCCAGGTTCCACAATATCTCCCCACCTGCTTGTTCAGGGGGAAAGCTTTCAACAAAATGGCTCCCAGCCTCATGGCTGCTTAGCCTTTTATACTACCCCACAGTGTCACCTTATGGCCAAACTGTGGTACTGCAACAGGGCATGCTATGACCCAGGAAAAGGGACCTACTTCCCATTACATTAGGGACCCTTTATAGCCGTCCCAATAACTAGGGGACTGCCAGTGAGAAACGGCACAATTTACAAGTTCCCTACAAAAGCTTTAAACCATTTTCATGAAAATATCCCAGATAATATGTTTATGCATTACTTAAACAGATATTATACTTAAGTAGTTACGTTGGGCTGAAAAAAGACCAAAGTCCATCAAGATAAACCCTTCAAAGCAAACCCAGCACCCACACAGCCCCATACTGTCACGGTCTCCCTGAGGGGGGCGCTATGGGGCACCAGGAAGTTGGGAGCCTACAGACTGGATAACCAGAAATGGCAGAACCACTGATATCACTGTGCGAGGGTTTAATGAAGGCAAATAACAGGAATAGGGGCAGAATCAAATATAAACAGAATATACAGCCCAGAATTAGTAGAAACCTGCAGGCAGATAATGAGGAGGGAGGAGCAAGGGGAGGAGCCAGCGTAATACAAGAAGAGAGTGACAGGGGAATCGGTCAGGGCCGGCCCTAAGTGCCTCCAGTGGCTCAGGAACCAGTGAAAATCAAACTGTATCGAATTGTTGCTGTGATATGTTGAAAACGCTGAGTTTTCAGACAAAGCTTGAATTAAAAAAAAGGACCTCAAAGAAAGGGAAGGACTGTTTGCCATTGACTGGGTGCATTGAACTACAACTCCCAGCAGCCCCAAGGCACCCTGAGAGTTCTAGTTTAGGGAGGAAGTGCAGCAGCGAATGGCAGCCCCCACATCACATGACACAGTAGTACAATCACACAGCAGGTGCAGCAGGAAGAAGGGGGCAGTGCAGGGAGTTTGGGATGGAGAGGCCCACTTTATAGCCACTCCCCCCCCAAACAGGCCCATTTTACAAAACCACACCTCAAAAACATAATGCACATTATGCAGTGTGACACCTGTATATCATGACAGACTCATAACAGACATTGGTAGCCAGGGTCCCCCTAAAACAATGGTCGTCAGGGCCCCCCTAAAACATCGGTAGACAGGTGTTATGTTTTGCATTGGTGCCAGAGCAGGGACCCCCTAAAACATTGCTGGTCCTCCCCCAGTGTCCCCATACTATGGGCTGCTCCCAACTGCAGCATCCTCCCAACATCCTCCAGCTCCCCCAGCATCCACCCAACATCCTCCAGCTACCCCCAGCGTTCTCTCCAACATCCTTCAGCTGCCCCTTACCTTCCTCCAGCTCCTCCCAGTGTCCTCCCCAACATCCTTCAGTTCCCCCGAAACGTCGTCCCCAGCGTCCCCCAGCTGCCCCTTACCTTCCTCCAGCTCCTCCCAGCGTCCCCCAGCTGCCCCTTACCTTCCTCCAGCTCCTCCCAGCATCCCACAGCTGCCCCTTACCTTCCTCCAGCTCCTCCCAGCGTCCCCCAACTGCCCCTTACCTTCCTCCAGCTCCTCCCAGCGTCCCCCAACTGCCCCTTACCTTCCTCCAGCTCCTCCCAGCGTCCCCCAGCTGCCCCTTACCTTCCTCCAGCTCCTCCCAGCGTCTCCCAGCTGCCCCTTACCTTCCTCCAGCTCCTGCCAGCGTCCCCCAGCTGCCCCTTACCTTCCTCCAGCTCCTCCCAGCGTCTCCCAGCTGCCCCTTACCTTCCTCCAGCTCCTCCCAGCGTCTCCCAGCTGCCCCTTACCTTCCTCCAGCTCCTCCCAGCATCCCACAGCTGCCCCTTACCTTCCTCCAGCTCCTCCCAGCGTCCCCCAACTGCCCCTTACCTTCCTCCAGCTCCTCCCAGCGTCCCCCAGCTGCCCCTTACCTTCCTCCAGCTCCTGCCAGCGTCCCCCAGCTGCCCCTTACCTTCCTCCAGCTCCTCCCAGCATCCCCCAGCTGCCCCTTACCTTCCTCCAGCTCCTCCCAGCGTCCCCCAGCTGCCCCTTACTTTCCTCCAGCTCCTCCCAGCGTCCTCCAGCTGCCCCTTACCTTCCTCCAGCGTCCCCCAGCTGCCCCTTACCTTCCTCCAGCTCCTCCCAGCATCCCCCAGCTGCCCCTTACCTTCCTCCAGCTCCTCCCAGCGTCCCCCAGCTGCCCCTTACCTTCCTCCAGCGTCCCCCAGCTGCCCCTTACTTTCCTCCAGCTCCTCCCAGCGTCCTCCAGCTGCCCCTTACCTTCCTCCAGCGTCCCCCAGCTGCCCCTTACCTTCCTCCAGCTCCTCCCAGCATCCCCCAGCTGCCCCTTACCTTTCTCCAGCTCCTCCCAGCGTCCCCCAGCTGCCCCTTACTTTCCTCCAGCTCCTTCCAGCATCCTCCAGCTGCCCCTTACCTTCCTCCAGCGTCCCCCAGCTGCCCCTTACCTTTCTCCAGCTCCTCCCAGCGTCCCCCAGCTGCCCCTTACCTTCCTCCAGCTCCTCCCAGCATCCCACAGCTGCCCCTTACCTTCCTCCAGCTCCTCCCAGCGTCCCCCAGCTGCCCCTTACCTTCCTCCAGCTCCTCCAGCGTCCCCCAGCTGCCCCTTACCTTCCTCCAGCTCCTGCCAGCGTCCCCCAGCTGCCCCTTACCTTCCTCCAGCTCCTCCCAGCATCCCCCAGCTGCCCCTTACCTTCCTCCAGCTCCTCCAGCTCCTCCCAGCGTCCCCCAGCTGCCCCTTACCTTCCTCCAGCTCCTCCCAGCGTCCCCCAGCTGCCCCTTACTTTCCTCCAGCTCCTCCCAGCGTCCTCCAGCTGCCTCTTACCTTCCTCCAGCGTCCCCCAGCTGCCCCTTACCTTCCTCCAGCTCCTCCCAGCATCCCCCAGCTGCCCCTTACCTTCCTCCAGCTCCTCCCAGCGTCCCCCAGCTGCCCCTTACCTTCCTCCAGCGTCCCCCAGCTGCCCCTTACCTTCCTCCAGCTCCTCCCAGTGTCCTCCCCAACATCCTTCAGTTCCCCCGAAACGTCGTCCCCAGCGTCCCCCAGCTGCCCCTTACCTTCCTCCAGCTCCTCCCAGCGTCCCCCAGCTGCCCCTTACCTTCCTCCAGCTCCTCCCAGCGTCCCCCAGCTGCCCCTTACCTTCCTCCAGCTCCTCCCAGCGTCCCCCAACTGCCCCTTACCTTCCTCCAGCTCCTCCCAGCGTCCCCCAGCTGCCCCTTACCTTCCTCCAGCTCCTGCCAGCGTCCCCCAGCTGCCCCTTACCTTCCTCCAGCTCCTCCCAGCGTCTCCCAGCTGCCCCTTACCTTCCTCCAGCTCCTCCCAGCGTCTCCCAGCTGCCCCTTACCTTCCTCCAGCTCCTCCCAGCATCCCACAGCTGCCCCTTACCTTCCTCCAGCTCCTCCCAGCGTCCCCCAACTGCCCCTTACCTTCCTCCAGCTCCTCCCCACGTCCCCCAGCTTCCCCTTACCTTCCTCCAGCTCCTCCCAGCGTCCCCCAGCTGCCCCTTACCTTCCTCCAGCTCCTGCCAGCGTCCCCCAGCTGCCCCTTACCTTCCTCCAGCTCCTCCCAGCATCCCCCAGCTGCCCCTTACCTTCCTCCAGCTCCTCCCAGCGTCCCCCAGCTGCCCCTTACTTTCCTCCAGCTCCTCCCAGCGTCCTCCAGCTGCCCCTTACCTTCCTCCAGCGTCCCCCAGCTGCCCCTTACCTTCCTCCAGCTCCTCCCAGCATCCCCCAGCTGCCCCTTACCTTCCTCCAGCTCCTCCCAGCGTCCCCCAGCTGCCCCTTACCTTCCTCCAGCGTCCCCCAGCTGCCCCTTACTTTCCTCCAGCTCCTCCCAGCGTCCTCCAGCTGCCCCTTACCTTCCTCCAGCGTCCCCCAGCTGCCCCTTACCTTCCTCCAGCTCCTCCCAGCATCCCCCAGCTGCCCCTTACCTTTCTCCAGCTCCTCCCAGCGTCCCCCAGCTGCCCCTTACTTTCCTCCAGCTCCTTCCAGCATCCTCCAGCTGCCCCTTACCTTCCTCCAGCGTCCCCCAGCTGCCCCTTACCTTTCTCCAGCTCCTCCCAGCGTCCCCCAGCTGCCCCTTACCTTCCTCCAGCTCCTCCCAGCATCCCACAGCTGCCCCTTACCTTCCTCCAGCTCCTCCCAGCGTCCCCCAGCTGCCCCTTACCTTCCTCCAGCTCCTCCCAGCGTCCCCCAGCTGCCCCTTACCTTCCTCCAGCTCCTGCCAGCGTCCCCCAGCTGCCCCTTACCTTCCTCCAGCTCCTCCCAGCATCCCCCAGCTGCCCCTTACCTTCCTCCAGCTCCTCCCAGCGTCCCCCAGCTGCCCCTTACCTTCCTCCAGCTCCTCCCAGCGTCCCCCAGCTGCCCCTTACTTTCCTCCAGCTCCTCCCAGCGTCCTCCAGCTGCCTCTTACCTTCCTCCAGCGTCTCCCAGCTGCCCCTTACCTTCCTCCAGCTCCTCCCAGCATCCCCCAGCTGCCCCTTACCTTCCTCCAGCTCCTCCCAGCGTCCCCCAGCTGCCCCTTACCTTCCTCCAGTGTCCCCCAGCTGCCCCTTACTTTCCTCCAGCTCCTCCCAGCGTCCTCCAGCTGCCCCTTACCTTCCTCCAGCGTCCCCCAGCTGCCCCTTACCTTCCTCCAGCTCCTCCCAGCATCCCCCAGCTGCCCCTTACCTTTCTCCAGCTCCTCCCAGCGTCCCCCAGCTGCCCCTTACTTTCCTCCAGCTCCTCCCAGCGTCCTCCAGCTGCCCCTTACCTTCCTCCAGCGTCCCCCAGCTGCCCCTTACCTTTCTCCAGCTCCTCCCAGCGTCCCCCAGCTGCCCCTTACTTTCCTCCAGCTCCTCCCAGCTGCCCCTTACCTTCCTCCAGCTCCTCCCAGCGTCCCACAGCTGCCCCATACCTTCCTCCAGCTCCTCCCAGCGTCCTCCCCAACATCCTTCAGTTCCCCCGAAACGTTGTCCCCAGCGTCTCCCAGCTGCCCCTTACCTTCCTCCAGCTCCTCCCAGCGTCCCCCAGCTGCCCCTTACTTTCCTCCAGCTCCTTCCAGCGTCCCCCAGCTGCCCCTTACCTTCCTCCAGCTCCTTCCAGCGTCCCCCAGCTGCACCTTACTTTCCTCCAGCTCCTTCCAGCGTCCCCCAGCTGCCCCTTACCTTCCTCCAGCTCCTCCCAGCGTCCCCCAGCTGCCCCTTACTTTCCTCCAGCTCCTTCCAGCGTCCCCCAGCTGCCCCTTACCTTCCTCCAGCTCCTTCCAGCGTCCCCCAGCTGCCCCTTACCTTCCTCCAGCTCCTTCCAGCGTCCCCTAGCTGCCCCTTACCTTCCTCCAGCGTCCCCCTGGTTTCTGTGGCTCCCCCTGCTTCCACCACCCCCGCCCGCTTCCTCCGGCTGTGCCCCGCGGCTCTTCTTTACCTCCTCGTGACGTCACACGCACCTCTCTTGGGAGCACCGCAGCTTCTGCACTGTGAATCCCTAAATGTTAAAACTGAGCGGTGCAGAAGCTGCGGTGCTAACGAAAGACATGAGGGACGTCACGGGAGCAGAGCACTTTAGAAAGCGGGACAGATCCGCTGCTATCCGGGACTGCGGGACAGGGTGACAAAATCGGGACTGTCCCACGTAAAGCGGGACAGTTGGGAGGTATGGACAAACTGTTAAACAAAAACTACATTACCCAGCATGCATAGGGAGAGGCAGGCCAGGTACACTAGGTGGGAAAAGGAAACATTGGTGAGTTTCCAAACTACAAACCTGCAGAGCCCCCCCCCCCCCCAAACTGTTATGTGCAGAGATCCCAATACAGACTGCACCACTTTATGTTTTGGGGAATATTGTTTAATGGCTCCAAGAACTAGCCTGAATCCATACCTTGGTGCATTTGTACTAAAAACCTGCCTGAGCTGTAGCCTGTTAGCCCAGTGTGGCAGAAACACCATCAGCCTGGCAACCCTGAAGGGGTTAATATCATGAAAAGCTCAGTTATTCCTACACTTACACAACTATCTGTGAGTTTTCCCTCTGTCCCTAACTCTGCAGTCTGTGAGTTTTCCCTCTGTCCCTAACTCTGCAGTCTGTGAGTTTTCCCTCTGTCCCTAACTCTGCAGTCTGTGAGTTTTCCCTCTGTCCCTAACTCTGCAGTCTGTGAGTTTTCCCTCTGTCCCTAACTCTGCAGTCTGTGAGTTTTCCCTCTGTCCCTAACTCTGCAGTCTGTGAGTTTTCCCTCTGTCCCTAACTCTGCAGTCTGTGAGTTTTCCCTCTGTCCCTAACTCTGCAGTCTGTGAGTTTTCCCTCTGTCCCTAACTCTGCAGTCTGTGAGTTTTCCCTCTGTCCCTAACTCTGTGTCCCGCCCTTGTGCTCACTGATCCAATCATTCTTCTCCGCCGCTCTCTGTCCCGCCCACATTCCCCTCCCAGCCAATGAGTGAGTGTCCCAGCTCCTCAGTTCCCTCCCTCACAGCTACAGGCAGCAGAGCAGTGTGGGAAAGAGGTGAGTAAGGGAGCGGGGCTGCACTAATGGTGGCACTAAAGGAGCAGTGTTACCTTGTTGTTCCCAACACATGAGCTGATTCCCAGGGACACTTTGCTACTGAGTCAGTGCAGTTTCTGTGGCAGCTCCAAGCCCAACCCACCCACCATAAGTGAATTCCTCTCCCATTTGGTACCAAGGCCCCCCTGCAGCCTGAGGGGAAGCACTGAGGGGCCCATTCTTGGCAGGAAAGGGAAAGTGTTGATTGGCAGACATTGCATCATTAGAGGGAAGTTTAACAGGGGATTGTGGGATTGGTAGTTCAGCCCATGGCTAGACTAGTTATTCTATTCCCTGCTTGGAATTGTTTTGGGGGATATTGCTGGGAATAATCCCCTATAGAAATGTGTAAGTGCTTAATTCCACTTCCAGGCCAGTCCCTCCCACAAGGAGCCAATGGGAATGTGGGAGGAAGCGAGTGACCCAGTGATGGGGAAGAAGGATAAAAATGAGGAGCGGAAGGAGAGAATCCTGAATCTCACACTGGAGATTATCTATCTGCTGACTGGAGAGGTGAGGGGGGCACTGTGAGTGGCACAGTGAGAAGAGACTGTCTGTCTGTACAAAGGGGGTCTCTCTGCTGCGTTACACACTCATCATTCTCTCTCCCTCTCAATACATAGGGCTACGTCATCCCTAAGAAGAAGAGCCCAACTGTGGGTTTGGGGGCCCTGCATGCCCCTGGCTCCGTCATACAGAAGGAAAATGACAAGAAGATCCTGGAACTCATCTCCAACATCATCCAGCTGCTGACTGGAGAGGTGGGTGCGGCCCCCCAATCCCCCCTTATTGTTTAGTAACAGTGTATGATAATCCCTTTCTCTGGCTGGGGGATGACTGTAACATTGTGTGTGCCAGGTTGCCATAAGGTGTGAGGATGTTTCCATCTATTTTTCCTTGGAGGAGTGGGAGTATATAAAAGGAAACAAGGCCCTTTACAGGGAAGGGATAAAGGAGGAGGAGGAGCCCCAGCAGCTCCGCCCACTGGGTGAGTAATGGTTTCTATCATATACAGAGCATAGAATGCAGGATAGTTTGTGTTTTTAGAAGTAGATAGAAAATATCAGTTAGTGAATCAGTTTATACCCAGTTTATCACCCATTGCCAGGGCCGGCATCAGAAACTTTGGTGCAGACTGTGCCAGTATAAGGGAATCTCTGCAATGTGTCAGCAGGATTCGTTGAGGTCGGGCATGGTGCAGAGAGACTGTCGAATTGCTAATTATTTAAAAAGTGATCCCGTTCTCAGCCTGAAAACTATAGGCCTGTTAGGCTGATATCTAGTCTGAAAGCTTTTGGAAGGGGTAATAAGGGATAGGGAACTTGAATACATTGCAAATCCCAATACTATAAGTTTCTGCTGGTATGGGTTTATGGGTAACAGATCTTGCCAGACTTATTTAGTCGCCTTCTATGAGGAGGTGAGCAGGAACCTCGATGCTGGAATGGCAGTGGATGGGATCTACTTGGACTTTTGCTAGAGCATTTGATACAGTACCTCACAGAATGTTAATGATAAAATTGAGAAATAGGATACATCACGGATGTTTGGGGGGCAGATTCTGCTAATGTCTATAAGAGGGGCTTTACCCAATACCCAAGGCTACAGTAAACCTACAGTTAGTATTGATGTTGGCATATATGGTTTATGTGAGTGGATAGATAGGTCAGTGTGGGTCTGTATGTGAGTGGATAGGTCAGTGTGGGTCTGTATGTGAGTGGATAGGTCAGTGTGGGTCTGTATGTGAGTGGATAGGTCAGTGTGGGTCTGTATGTGAGTGGATAGGTCAGTATGGGTCTGTATGTGAGTGGATAGGTCAGTGTGGGTCTGTATGTGAGTGGATAGGTCAGTGTGGGTCTGTATGTGAGTGGATAGGTCAGTGTGGGTCTGTATGTGAGTGGATAGGTCAGTATGGGTCTGTATGTGAGTGGATAGGTCAGTATGGGTCTGTATGTGAGTGGATAGGTCAGTATGGGTCTGTATGTGAGTGGATAGGTCAGTATGGGTCTGTATGTGAGTGGATAGATAGGTCAGTATGGGTCTGTATGTGAGTGGATAGATAGGTCAGTATGGGTCTGTATGTGAGTGGATAGGTCAGTATGGGTCTGTGTGTGAGTGGATAGGTCAGTATGGGTCTGTATGTGAGTGGATAGATAGGTCAGTATGGGTCTGTATGTGAGTGGATAGGTCAGTATGGGTCTGTATGTGAGTGGATAGGTCAGTATGGGTCTGTATGTGAGTGGATAGGTCAGTGTGGGTCTGTATGTGAGTGGATAGGTCAGTATGGGTCTGTATGTGAGTGGATAGGTCAGAGTGGGTCTGTATGTGAGTGGATAGGTCAGTGTGGGTCTGTATGTGAGTGGATAGGTCAGTATGGGTCTGTATGTGAGTGGATAGATAGGTCAGTGTGGGTCTGTATGTGAGTGGATAGGTCAGTGTGGGTCTGTATGTGAGTGGATAGGTCAGTGTGGGTCTGTATGTGAGTGGATAGGTCAGTGTGGGTCTGTATGTGAGTGGATAGGTCAGTGTGGGTCTGTATGTGAGTGGATAGGTCAGTGTGGGTCTTTATGTGAGTGGATAGGTCAGTGTGGGTCTGTATGTGAGTGGATAGGTCAGTGTGGGTCTGTATGTGAGTGGATAGGTCAGTGTGGGTCTGTATGTGAGTGGATAGGTCAGTATGGGTCTGTATGTGAGTGGATAGGTCAGTATGGGTCTGTATGTGAGTGGATAGGTCAGTGTGGGTCTGTATGTGAGTGGATAGGTCAGTGTGGGTCTGTATGTGAGTGGATAGGTCAGTGTGGGTCTGTATGTGAGTGGATAGGTCAGTGTTGGTTTGTGGGTGCTGGGTTCACTTGGAAGGGTTGAACTTGATGGACTCTGGTCTTCCTATGTAACTATGTAAATAACAGTCTCTATCCTTCCCTTTAGCAGCCTGTGAGTATAAAGATGGGAGCGATGTTACAGCACATACGGAAGCAACTTTATGTTGTAATAATGATGGGAATCTCACAAACCCTGATGTTTCTCCAGCGGAACAGCCCCCACCAGCCAATGGGATTAAAGAGGAGGCGGCTTCATGGGAAGGGGAAAACCAATCAGATTGCAGCATTAATCCCCTTACAGAACAGATACAGGGAACAGACACGCCTACTCCTATCATGGGGTGCAGCCTGAATACCTTACAAATGAAGGGTAATAATTACAATGAAAATGCCTACCCATCTCTACAGAAATCTGACAAAAAAAATAAATTACTTGGGAAATACAGCTGCAATGAGTGTCATAAACATTTTACTCAGAAGAAAAACTTAAATAAACATCAGAGAACCCACACAGGGGAGAAGCCATTTTCTTGTTCTGAATGTGGAAAATCTTTTTCAACAAAACCTGAACTTGATCTTCATCACAAAACCCACACAGGGGAGAAACCATTTCCTTGTTCTGATTGTGGGAAATGTTTTACAAATATTTCTAATCTTATTCGTCATCAAAGGACTCACACAGGGGAAAAACCATTTTCTTGTTCTGAATGTGGGAAATGTTTCACAAATGTTTCTAATCTTATTCGTCATCAAAGGACTCACACAGGGGAAAAACCATTTTCTTGTTCTGAATGTGGAAAATCTTTTTCAACAAAACCAGAACTTGATATTCATCATAGAACTCACACAGGGGAGAAACCATTTCCTTGTTCTGATTGTGGGAAATGTTTTACAAATATTTCTAATCTTATTCGTCATCGAAGGACTCACTCAGGGGAAAAACCATTTTCTTGTTCTGAATGTGGGAAATGTTTTTCAAATGGATCTAACGTTATACGTCATCGCAGAACCCACACTGGGGAGAAACCATTTTCTTGTTCTGAATGTGGAAATTCTTTTTCAACAAAACCTGAACTTGATCGTCATTACAAAACCCACACAGGGGTGAAACCATTTTCTTGCTCTCAATGTGGGAAATGTTTTATAACAAAACCAGAACTTGATGTTCATCATAGAACCCACACAGGGGAGAAACCATTTTCTTGCTCTGAATGTGGGAAATGTTTTACAAATGTTTCTAATCTTATTCGTCATCAAAGGACTCACACAGGGGAAAAACCATTTTCTTGTTGCGAATGTGGGAAATGTTTTTCAAAGCAATTTGACCTTGATCATCATCATCAAAGGACTCATAAAGGGGAGAAACCATTATCTTGTTCTAAATGAGGAAAATTATTTGTGTTGAACAGTAGTCTTAAGCTGGCCATAAACACACCAATATTAACGTAGGAAACCTTGTTTCTTACAATATTTTGTGAGTGTATGGCGGATCGACGAGACGACTGATCTTGCAAAAGCTTCGAGTATCGATCGCCTCGTTGATCGGGTGGGACAAAAGATTTTGATGGGAGCCTGAGCAAAATCTGCATTTAGGGCTGAATCATCAGGCCGAGGTAGAATCCTTATTATTTCTATCTCCATATCTGACAATTCAGCCCTGAACTTCAACGGTCGCAGGAAAGATCGTATTACGTGTATGGCCACCTTAAAAATACTTTCACAATGAGGAAAACCGTAAACTCGTTATACAAAGGAAGCATCAGGCAAACATTCTCTTTCAAGCAGATTCCATCTTAATATATGTTTCAGTATTTACAGAGAGGAACACATTTGTGCCCCATAAAATATTTCCTTAAGAGAATCCTAAAGACTCCTGATGGGCACTGGGCAATTCTGAGACTGGGGGGCACCAAAGCAGAATGCACCATAAGTACCTTCCCCCGGCACTGGCTCTGCATTGGGAACTGAGGAGCCCTCTGGGATATATCTCCCCCTCCCCCCAACAGATAATATTCTGGG
The DNA here is from genome assembly GCF_000004195.4 of Xenopus tropicalis. Taxonomy (NCBI): domain Eukaryota; kingdom Metazoa; phylum Chordata; class Amphibia; order Anura; family Pipidae; genus Xenopus; species Xenopus tropicalis. The sequence goes on along the minus strand of NC_030685.2, from coordinate 3,547,938 downwards.
TTTTATTGAACAAGAAGGGACATATTCCAAGGGGTACGAGCCCCCCAGGGTATCACTTGGGCAGATGCTGTTCCCTAATGCTCACACAGTTAATAAGACATTGAACTTGTTTTTTTTTTTATAATTAGCTAGTAGCAGAATGTTGTACGTAGAATGGCATTATGTTATGGCCGTGGTGATTTCTTTGATCCCTTTGATCATAGAGACGTTGATGTTGCTGTAAGAGAAAACGTTTATTGATAACACATATATGGAGAAGTGCGCATAGACAGTCACTTCTAACCTGTTCCTGGAGAGAGTGGGGCTTTTATAGGGTTTCCTGATGGGACAAAAAGGAGCCCCTACTAATGAGAGGGGAGGGGCTTGGCCAAGGAGCCGTTAGCCGGCCATACACACACCAATATTATCATATGAAACTTCCTTTGTACAATATTCTGTGAGTGTATGGCGGATCAGCGAGATGACCGATCTTGCGAAAGCTTCAAATAGCAGTCGTCTCGTAGATCATGCGCCGTTGAAGGCGCCCAAGCAAAATCTTTACTTATGGCTAAATCCGTCAGGGGGAGGTAGAATCCCTATTGTTCTATTGTTTTTATCTCCAAATCTGACGATTTAGCGCCGAACGTCAGTGGAGGGAAAGATCTTTCCTGCGACCGATGGTAATGTATATCTCCAGCTTTACAGCCTAGAATTAAACACTTTGGATCGGAATAACATAGGGATTTGCTATCTCTTAACAAGATCAGTTTCAGAACTAATTCCAAAACAAGTGGTGTTTAAAGGCAAAGTAAAGTCATACATCACACTGACTATATATGCAATATAAGATTACACAATAATATATATAAAAAGTCTACACACCCCTGCAAAATGGCAGGTTTTGTTTAATAAATAAAAAAAAAAAGACTGTCGGCACTTTTCTGATTTCTTATTTTTTACACTTCATTACAGCTTTAATTGAGCTTTAAAACCCTGTACTTAATGGAGGCTTCAAATTGAAGGATTATGTTTTAGCATTTCTAGAAAGATTTAGGAGTCTTTTATTGTCACATGGGGCTAGGCATATTCTTCATTTCCCAGGGTGCCACAGCCATGTGACTTGTGCTCTGATAAACTTCACTCACACTTTACTGCTGCGCTGCAAGTTGGAGTGATAACCCCCCCTCACCCCCAGCAGCCGATCAGCAGAACAATGGGAAGGGAGCAAGATAGCAGCTCCCAGTAGGTATCAGAATAGCACTCAATAGTAAGAAATCCAAGTCCGGCTTGGGACTCCTCCAGTTACATGGGAGTAGGAGAAACAATAGGTTAGCTGAAAGCAGTTCTAATGTGTAGCGCTGGCTGAAAGCTCAGACTCAGGCACAAGGCACTGAGATGGCGCCTACACACCAATATTACAGCTACAAATACATTTGTTGGTTGAAGAATAAAAGGTTAAATTGCAGAGGGAATTATTTGCTGTGTAACAGTGTCATTTAGAGATAAACAGCCCCATAAATATCATGGCAGTGTCCCTTTAACATTCCCTGTAACCGCTATTACACTAACATTCTGCGAGAAAACACTGGATTGGGGGTCGGGTTGGTTTCTGCTCCATTTACAGAGAACTTATCTGGGTTATAACTGCCCGCCTAGTGTTTCTAATGAGTATATCCACAGTAGGAGGGGGAGAGCCAATCACAGCCCTGCACTCACACAAGCACAGACAGGCTTCAGTTCCCTATCAGGTCAGCCTAGCTGCTGATTGGTTCCTATCCTACAGTGCAGGGTACGGAGGGCCGCCGGCTCCCCAGCTCATCCAGAGAATTCAGCCAGCAGGAAGTGGCACAGATGGGCGGGGCTAGTGGGGTTTGGGGGAATTTCTCAATAAATCAGTCAGAAACACAACTTTAAGCACATTCCTTCTATATCTAGAGGAGTATAATTCCCTGGTACATTCATCATTTTTATAGGATATGTCTCCTTTAACTTCCTATGGAACGGGAAACAGCAGCACAACATGTAACCACACAGACATTACTGAGCCTCAGACATGGGGGAAAAACTACATATCCCAGAATTCCCTGCAGCTTTACAGCTCCCTTACTGTGCTGCACCCAAATGTTTCCGGCTCAGTGACTGGGTGTGCTGACAGTGTGCCTCACAGTATGTAGCAGGGCTTTAACCCTGTGTGTGTCCAACCGCACCTCAGCTGCTAGTGCTGCTTGGTTGCCTTAGTTACTGGTTTTCAGCAACTTCGTGACGGAATAAACTCGTTTGTCATTTTTACACTTACACAGCAGTCTGTGAGTTTTCCCTCTGTCCCTAACTCTGCAGTCTGTGAGTTTTCCCTCTGTCCCTAACTCTGTGTCCCGCCCTTGTGCTCACTGATCCAATGATTGTTCTCCGCTGCTCTCTGTCCCGCCCACATTCCCCTCCCAGCCAATGAGTGAGTGTCCCATGCAGTCGGTGAGTTTTCCCTCTGTCCCTAACTCTGTGTCCCGCCCTTGTGCTCACTGATCCAATCATTCTTCTCTGCTGCTCTCTGTCCCGCCCACATTCCCCTCCCAGCCAATGAGTGAGTGTCCCAGCTCCTCAGTTCCCTCCCTCACAGCTACAGGCAGCAGAGCAGTGTGGGAAAGAGGTGAGTAAGGGAGCGGGGCTGCACTAATGGTGGCACTAAAGGAGCAGTGTTACCTTGTTGTTCCCAACACATGAGCTGATTCCCAGGGACACTTTGCTACTGAGTCAGTGCAGTTTCTGTGGCAGCTCCAAGCCCAACCCACCCACCATAAGTGAATTCCTCTCCCATTTGGTACCAAGGCCCCCCTGCAGCCTGAGGGGAAGCACTGAGGGGCCCATTCTTGGCAGGAAAGGGAAAGTGTTGATTGGCAGACATTGCATCATTAGAGGGAAGTTTAACAGGGGATTGTGGGATTGGTAGTTCAGCCCATGGCTAGACTAGTTATTCTATTCCCTGCTTGGAATTGTTGTAGGGACCCCAAAGCATTGGGTCCCTCCAGGATTAGTTCCCCTTTAGACAGGCACCATGAGGGTGGCCTTATGAGATTTGGACACCTAAAGGTGGTCCTGAGTGTTTATGTGTGAAAAGGGAGTTTCCCTGTTGTTCAGCAACAACCACTAGGTGGCAGTGTGCTGCAATATAAAAAGGGATGACACCCATTTTGTGAAGGTCTTTCTGCCTGGGACCCCTCTCAACAACAGGCTAGTGTTCTAGTACAGGAGGTACTGTAACAGGTCACTCTAGGAGTGACAGGCAGGCTAGAGAGAACGGGCAGTGATAGCCCCAACAGGAGAGAGAGGGGTTAAGACCCCCCAGCACTCATGGCTGGAGTTCAGGGCCTGTAGTGTGTAGTAAGAGGAGCCAAGTCAGCACCTGGGAGTGTTCCCAGTGAAGGGGCCCTACGCGTAGACCGGGGTGAGTTCCTAGGTGGAAGCATCCGGCGGGAGTACCGGGGGTAGCCCAAAGAGAGAGTGTGTGACTTGAGCCGTCTGTGTGACATCCTCTGAAGTGTTCTGCCTGCATCAATAAAGCAAGTTCATCTGGTTCACCATTTTAACCAGTGTCTTGGCTGTTCATATACTGAGGATCCTCAACTGCCTGGTAAGCAGCTCCCCCAAGGGAGGGGCAAGGTACCGGGAGTTGCTGGGAGTCCGGGTCCAAGGAGGCCCTCATAGAGTTTTCCCAGGGAGGAGAAATATAGTTCTACCTATACCTACCTAGGGTGGAGGCACGCCATTCATTTATATCGTACCTGTCCCCCATAATAAGCGGGGGCTCAGGGCTCCTGTAGCGCCACACGCAGGGAGTTGCGTGTTAAAAAGTACAATAGTAGCCAAAATAGGGTTACATTGTTTTGGGGGATATTGGTGGGAATAATCCCCTATAGAAATGTGTAAGTGCTTAATTCCACTTCCAGGCCCCTCCCTCCCACAAGGAGCCAATGGGAATGTGGGAGGAAGCGAGTGACCCAGTGATGGGGAAGAAGGATAAAAATGAGGAGCGGAAGGAGAGAATCCTGAATCTCACACTGGAGATTATCTATCTGCTGACTGGAGAGGTGAGGGGGGCACTGTGAGTGGCACAGTGAGAAGAGACTGTCTGTCTGTACAAAGGGGGTCTCTCTGCTGCGTTACACACTCATCATTCTCTCTCCCTCTCAATACATAGGGCTACGTCATCCCTAAGAAGAAGAGCCCAACTGTGGGTTTGGGGGCCCTGCATGCCCCTGGCTCCGTCATACAGAAGGAAAATGACAAGAAGATCCTGGAACTCATCTCCAACATCATCCAGCTGCTGACTGGAGAGGTGGGTGCGGCCCCCCAATCCCCCCTTATTGTTTAGTAACAGTGTATGATAATCCCTTTCTCTGGCTGGGGGATGACTGTAACATTGTGTGTGCCAGGTTGCCATAAGGTGTGAGGATGTTTCCATCTATTTTTCCTTGGAGGAGTGGGAGTATATAAAAGGAAACAAGGCCCTTTACAGGGAAGGGATAGAGGAGGAGGAGGAGGAGCCCCGGCAGCTCCGCCCACTGGGTGAGTAATGGTTTCTATCATATACAGAGCATAGAATGCAGGATATCAGGCCGTTTAAGAGGCACATGGAAAGTCAGTAGTAACATATATTTAGTCATGTCTCTTCTGTGCCCGACTTAAATAAACAACTAGCAGGGAGGTACATTTATTTAGCACAAAGGGTTAAACTTGGTGCAACTGCTGGGGGGAGGAGCTATAGAGGGGCCTGTAGGACACTGACTGATAAGCAGCTGCAATAGATGTTTATGGAAGGGGTCTTTAGGGTCCCAGTGATGCTGTGGTGCCCCCCCCCCCAATAATCAGTTATTCCACTGCTTTATGGGTAACAGATCTTGCCAGACTAATTTAGTCGCCTTCTATGAGGAGGTGAGCAGGAACCTCGATGCTGGAATGGCAGTGGATGGGATCTACTTGGACTTTGCTAAAGCATTTGATACAGTACCTTACAGAATGTTAATGATAAAATTGAGCAATATTGGCCTAGAACACAGTAAGGGGTTCCTCATAGATGTTGGGGGGAAGATTCTGCTAATGTCTATAAGATGGGCTTTGGATGATTTGTTTGAAAAAGAAGAATACCCAAGGCTTCAGTAAACCTACAGTTAGTATTGATGTTGGCATATATGTTTATGTGAGTGGATAGATAGGTCAGTGTGGGTCTGTATGTGAGTGGATAGGTCAGTGTGGGTCTGTATGTGAGTGGATAGGTCAGTGTGGGTCTGTATGTGAGTGGATAGATAGGTCAGTGTGGGTCTGTATGTGAGTGGATAGGTCAGTGTGGGTCTGTATGTGAGTGGATAGGTCAGTATGGGTCTGTATGTGAGTGGATAGGTCAGTATGGGTCTGTATGTGAGTGGATAGGTCAGTGTGGGTCTGTATGTGAGTGGATAGGTCAGTGTGGGTCTGTATGTGAGTGGATAGGTCAGTATGGGTCTGTATGTGAGTGGATAGGTCAGTATGGGTCTGTATGTGAGTGGATAGGTCAGTGTGGGTCTGTATGTGAGTGGATAGATAGGTCAGTATGGGTCTGTATGTGAGTGGATAGGTCAGTGTGGGTCTGTATGTGAGTGGATAGGTCAGTGTGGGTCTGTATGTGAGTGGATAGGTCAGTATGGGTCTGTATGTGAGTGGATAGATAGGTCAGTATGGGTCTGTATGTGAGTGGATAGGTCAGTGTGGGTCTGTATGTGAGTGGATAGATAGGTCAGTATGGGTCTGTATGTGAGTGGATAGGTCAGTATGGGTCTGTATGTGAGTGGATAGGTCAGTATGGGTCTGTATGTGAGTGGATAGGTCAGTGTGGGTCTGTATGTGAGTGGATAGGTCAGTATGGGTCTGTATGTGAGTGGATAGATAGGTCAGTGTGGGTCTGTATGTGAGTGGATAGGTCAGTGTGGGTCTGTATGTGAGTGGATAGGTCAGTGTGGGTCTGTATGTGAGTGGATAGGTCAGTATGGGTCTGTATGTGAGTGGATAGATAGGTCAGTGTGGGTCTGTATGTGAGTGGATAGGTCAGTATGGGTCTGTATGTGAGTGGATAGGTCAGTATGGGTCTGTATGTGAGTGGATAGGTCAGTATGGGTCTGTATGTGAGTGGATAGATAGGTCAGTGTGGGTCTGTATGTGAGTGGATAGATAGGTCAGTGTGGGTCTGTATGTGAGTGGATAGGTCAGTGTGGGTCTGTATGTGAGTGGATAGGTCAGTATGGGTCTGTATGTGGATAGATAGGTCAGTGTGGGTCTGTATGTGAGTGGATAGGTCAGTGTGGGTCTGTATGTGAGTGGATAGGTCAGTGTGGGTCTGTATGTGAGTGGATAGGTCAGTGTGGGTCTGTATGTGAGTGGATAGGTCAGTGTGGGTCTGTATGTGAGTGGATAGGTCAGTGTGGGTCTGTATGTGAGTGGATTGGTCAGTGTGGGTCTGTATGTGAGTGGATAGGTCAGTGTGGGTCTGTATGTGAGTGGATAGATAGGTCAGTATGGGTCTGTATGTGAGTGGATAGGTCAGTATGGGTCTGTATGTGAGTGGATAGATAGGTCAGTATGGGTCTGTATGTGAGTGGATAGGTCAGTGTGGGTCTGTATGTGAGTGGATAGATAGGTCAGTATGGGTCTGTATGTGAGTGGATAGGTCAGTGTGGGTCTGTATGTGAGTGGATAGGTCAGTGTGGGTCTGTATGTGAGTGGATAGGTCAGTGTGGGTCTGTATGTGAGTGGATAGGTCAGTGTGGGTCTGTATGTGAGTAGATAGGTCAGTGTGGGTCTGTATGTGAGTGGATAGGTCAGTATGGGTCTGTATGTGAGTGGATAGATAGGTCAGTATGGGTCTGTATGTGAGTGGATAGGTCAGTGTGGGTCTGTATGTGAGTGGATAGGTCAGTATGGGTCTGTATGTGAGTAGATAGGTCAGTATGGGTCTGTATGTGAGTGGATAGGTCAGTGTGGGTCTGTATGTGAGTGGATAGGTCAGTATGGGTCTGTATGTGAGTGGATAGGTCAGTGTGGGTCTGTATGTGAGTGGATAGGTCAGTGTGGGTCTGTATGTGAGTGGATAGGTCAGTGTGGGTCTGTATGTGAGTGGATAGGTCAGTATGGGTCTGTATGTGAGTAGATAGGTCAGTGTGGGTCTGTATGTGAGTGGATAGGTCAGTGTGGGTCTGTATGTGAGTGGATAGGTCAGTGTGGGTCTGTATGTGAGTGGATAGGTCAGTATGGGTCTGTATGTGAGTGGATAGATAGGTCAGTATGGGTCTGTATGTGAGTGGATAGGTCAGTGTGGGTCTGTATGTGAGTGGATAGGTCAGTGTGGGTCTGTATGTGAGTGGATAGGTCAGTGTGGGTCTGTATGTGAGTGGATAGGTCAGTGTGGGTCTGTATGTGAGTGGATAGGTCAGTGTGGGTCTGTATGTGAGTGGATAGGTCAGTGTGGGTCTGTATGTGAGTGGATAGGTCAGTGTGGGTCTGTATGTGGATAGATAGGTCAGTGTGGGTCTGTATGTGAGTGGATAGGTCAGTGTGGGTCTGTATGTGAGTGGATAGATAGGTCAGTATGGGTCTGTATGTGAGTGGATAGGTCAGTGTGGGTCTGTATGTGAGTGGATAGGTCAGTGTGGGTCTGTATGTGAGTGGATAGGTCAGTGTGGGTGTGTGGGCGTTGGGTTCACTTGGAAGGGTTGAACTTGATGGACTCTGGTCTTTTTTAAATCCTATGTAACTATGTAAATAACAGTCTCTATCCTTCCCTTTAGCAGCCTGTGAGTATAAAGATGGGAGCGATGTTACAGCACATACGGAAGCAACTTTATGTTGTAATAATGATGGGAATCTCACAAATCCTGATGTTTCTCCAGCGGAACAGCCCCCACCAGCCAATGGGATTAAAGAGGAGGCGGCTTCATGTGAAGGGGGAAACCAATCAGATTGCAGCATTAATCCCCTTACAGTACAGATACAGGGAACAGACACACCTACTCCTATCATGGGGTGCAGCCTGAATAACAGCTCGGCAGAGGATTATACATTGGTTGTTATTAAAGAGGAAGAATCTTCATGTGAAGGGGGAGGCCAATCAGATTGCAGAATAAATCCGCAGATGCAGGGAACAGACACACCTACTCCTATCATGGGGTTCAGCCTGAATATCTTACAAATGAAGGGTAATAATTACAATGAAAATGCCTACCCATCTCCACAGAAATCTGACAAAAAAAATAAATTACTTGGGAAATACAGCTGCAATGAGTGTCATAAACATGTTACTCAGAAGAACGACTTTGATAAACATCATAGAACCCACACTGGGGAGAAACCATTCTCCTGTTCTGATTGTAGGAAATCTTTTTCAACAGAACCTGAACTTGATCGTCATCACAAAACCCACACAGGGGAGAAACCATTTTCTTGTTCTGATTGTGGGAAATGTTTTATAACAAAACCAGAACTTGATCGTCATCATAGAACCCACACAGGGGAGAAACCATTTTCCTGTTCTGATTGTGGGAAATGTTTTACAAATGTATCTAATCTTATTCGTCATCAAAGGACTCACACAGGGGAAAAACCATTTTTTTGTTCTGAATGTGGGAAATGCTTTTCAAATGGATCTAACCTTATTCGTCATCGCAGAACCCACACAGGGGAGAAACCATTTTCTTGTTGCGAATGTGGAAAATGTTTTTCAAAGCAATCTCACCTTGATCGTCATCAAAGGACTCACACAGGGGAGAAACCATTTTCTTGTTCTGAATGTGGGAAATTGTTTTCAAATGTAACAAACCTTATTCGACATCAAAGGATTCATACGGGGGAGAAACCATTTGCTTGTTCTATATGTGGGAAATGTTTTTCAAACCCATCCCACCTTAAAACTCATCTTAGAACCCACACAGGGGAGAAACCATATTCTTGTTCTGTATGTGGGAAATGTTTTTCAAGCTCATCTTACCGTTATCATCATCAAAGAACTCACACAGGGGAGAAACCATTATCTTGTTCTAAATGAGGAAAATTATTTGCCTTGAACCGTAGTCTTAAGCTGGCCATATACACACAAATATTATCGTAGGAAACCTTGTTTCGAATAATATTCTGTGAGTGTGTGGTGGATCATCGATGCGACCAATCTTACAAAAGCTTCGGATATCGATCGTCTCGTTGGTCGGGTGGGACAAAAGATTTGATTGGAGCCTGAGCAAAATCTGCATTTAGGGCTGAATCATCAGGCCGAGGTAGAATCCCTATTATTTCTACCTCCATATCTGACGATTTAGCACTGAACATCAATGGAGGGAATGAATGATCTTTCCTGCGACCAATGGTAATTTGTATATACTCGAGTATAAGCCTAGTTTTTCAGCACCAAAAATGTGCCAAAAAAGTCACCCTCGGCTTATACTTGAGTTGGGTGCCATGGGCCCCTCCAGACTAGCACCCGCTGTCCTTTGTGTGCAAATGAGGCCCCCCACAACCAGACCCTCCAGTGCCCTGGCTGCTCCCAAATTCATCTTCATCTGCCATCCTCGCCTGTCCCATTCTGCACTACACATTGCACTTTATATTCTATATAAACTATATATAGTTTTGAAGGATTTTAATTCTTTGCGTTTAAATAAATATTTAAAAACATATACCCCACTCATTTAATGTCATTTTATTGGTATTTATTTTGATTATTGAAACTTAGCAGTAGCTGCTGTATTTCTCACCCTAGGCTTATACTCGAGTCAATAAGTTTTTCCAGTTTTCTTAGGTAAAATTCGGTACCTCGGCTTATATTCGGATCGGCTTATACTCGAGTATATACGGTATATCTTTATTTATAAAGCGCTACTTATGTACGCAGCGCTGTGCAGTAGAATACATTAATAAGATAATGATAGATAAATATAAATGTATATCTCCAGCTTTACAGTCTAGAATTAAAAACTTTGGATCGGAATAACATAAGGATTTGCTATCTCTTTACAAGGTCAGTTGTGGAACTAATTCCAAGCTTTTGGGTTTCTGAAAGGGGAACAGATAAACTTCAATAGGGAGGAACACAATTTTACTAATTAAAACCCTACATTTAGGGGCTGTCTCTCAATTAACTGCATTGCTGGGATTTAAAGGAGACATATCCTATAAAAATGATGAATGTACCAGGGAATTATACTCCTCTAGATATAGAAGGATTGTGCTTAAAGTTGTGTTTCTGACTGATTTATTGAGAAATTCCACCAAACCCCACTAGCCCCGCCCATCTGTGTCACTTCCTGCTGGCTGAATTCTCTGGATGTCCAGGGGGCGGCGGCACTGTAGGATAGGAACCAATCAGCAGGGGTTTGGTGTTTATCCTATAGGTCTACTTTAAATGGAGAACAGAAAAAGTGGGAAAAGTGATATGTTTTAGCATTTCCAGAAAGATTTAGGAGTCTTTTATTGTCCCATGGGGCTAGGCATATTCTTCATTTCCCAGGGTGCCACAGCCATGTGACCTGCGCTCTGATAAACTTCACTCACACTTTACTGCTGCGCTGCAAGTTGAAATGATATACACCCCCCCCCTCACCCCCAGCAGCCGATCAGCAGAACAATGGGAAGGGAGCAAGATAGCAGCTCCCAGTAGGTATCAGAATAGCACTCAATAGTAAGAAATCCAAGTCCGGCTTGGGACTCCTCCAGTTACATGGGAGTAGGAGAAACAATAGGTTAGCTGAAAGCAGTTCTAATGTGTAGCGCTGGCTGAAAGCTCAGACTCAGGCACAAGGCACTGAGATGGCGCCTACACACCAATATTACAGCTACAAATACATTTGTTGGTTGAAGAATAAAAGGTTAAATGGCAGAGGGAATTATTTGCTGTGTAACAGTGTCATTTAGAGATAAACAGCCCCATAAATATCAGGGCGGGGTCCCTTTAACATTCCCTGTAACCGCTATTACACTAACATTCTGGGAGAAAACACTGGATTGGGGGTCGGGTTGGTTTCTGCCCCATTTACAGAGAACTTATCTGGGTTATAACTGCCCCCTAGTGTTTCTAATGAGTATATCCAGCCAATCGCAGAGCCGTCAGCCCCCCTATTAGTTCAGGAGTTTCCCAATTGTGTGACTCTCCCCTCAGCACCCGGAGTTACATTATTAACTGAGCGGCACAAGCTGTAACCCCCAGGCACTACTGAGCCTCTGATTGGGGGAACCAGTCAGGTGACTGGGGAAATGTCTCAAACACAGCAAGTCCAGTTGATGTGACTTATTACTACAGAGATACCCCGGCCTGGATGGGAACCTTCCCACACATAATACTTACATGGGGGGATTAGAAAAACTACATATCCCAGAATTCCCTGCAGCTTTACAGCTCCCTTACTGTGCTGCACCCAAATGTTTCCGGCTCAGTGACTGGGTGTGCTGACAGTGTGCCTCACAGTATGTAGCAGGGCTTTAACCCTGCGTGTGTCCAACCGCACCTCAGCTGCTAGTGCTGCTTGGTTGCCTTAGTTACTGGTTTTCAGCAACTTCCTGACGGAATAAACTCGTTTGTCATTTTTACACTTACACAGCAGTCTGTGAGTTTTCCCTCTGTCCCTAACTCTGCAGTCTGTGAGTTTTCCCTCTGTCCCTAACTCTGCAGTCTGTGAGTTTTCCCTCTGTCCCTAACTCTGCAGTCTGTGAGTTTTCCCTCTGTCCCTAACTCTGTGTCCCGCCCTTGTGCTCACTGATCCAATCATTCTTCTCCGCCGCTCTCTGTCCCGCCCACATTCCCCTCCCAGCCAATGAGTGAGTGTCCCAGCTCCTCAGTTCCCTCCCTCACAGCTACAGGCAGCAGAGCAGTGTGGGAAAGAGGTGAGTAAGGGAGCGGGGCTGCACTAATGGTGGCACTAAAGGAGCAGTGTTACCTTGTTGTTCCCAACACATGAGCTGATTCCCAGGGACACTTTGCTACTGAGTCAGTGCAGTTTCTGTGGCAGCTCCAAGCCCAACCCACCCACCATAAGTGAATTCCTCTCCCATTTGGTACCAAGGCCCCCCTGCAGCCTGAGGGGAAGCACTGAGGGGCCCATTCTTGGCAGGAAAGGGAAAGTGTTGATTGGCAGACATTGCATCATTAGAGGGAAGTTTAACAGGGGATTGTGGGATTGGTAGTTCAGCCCATGGCTAGACTAGTTATTCTTATAGAAATGTGTAAGTGCTTAATTCCACTTCCAGGCCAGTCCCTCCCACAAGGAGCCAATGGGAATGTGGGAGGAAGCGAGTGACCCAGTGATGGGGAAGAAGGATAAAAATGAGGAGCGGAAGGAGAGAATCCTGAATCTCACACTGGAGATTATCTATCTGCTGACTGGAGAGGTGAGGGGGGCACTGTGAGTGGCACAGTGAGAAGAGACTGTCTGTCTGTACAAAGGGGGTCTCTCTGCTGCGTTACACACTCATCATTCTCTCTCCCTCTCAATACATAGGGCTACGTCATCCCTAAGAAGAAGAGCCCAACTGTGGGTTTGGGGGCCCTGCATGCCCCTGGCTCCGTCATACAGAAGGAAAATGACAAGAAGATCCTGGAACTCATCTCCAACATCATCCAGCTGCTGACTGGAGAGGTGGGTGCGGCCCCCCAATCCCCCCTTATTGTTTAGTAACAGTGTATGATAATCCCTTTCTCTGGCTGGGGGATGACTGTAACATTGTGTGTGCCAGGTTGCCATAAGGTGTGAGGATGTTTCCATCTATTTTTCCTTGGAGGAGTGGGAGTATATAAAAGGAAACAAGGCCCTTTACAGGGAAGGGATAAAGGAGGAGGAGCCCCAGCAGCTCCGCCCACTGGGTGAGTAATGGTTTCTATCATATACAGAGCATAGAATGCAGGATAGTTTGTGGTTTTAGAAGCAGATAGAAAATGTCAGTTAGTGAATCAGTTTATACCCAGTTTATCACCCATTGCCAGGGCAGACTGTGCCAGTATAAGGGAATCTCTGCAATGTGTCAGCAGGATTCATTGAGGTCTGGCATGGTGCAGAGAGACTGGCGGATTGCTAATGTAGTTCCATTATTTAAAAAGGGACCCTGTTCTCAGCCTGAAAACTATAGGCCTGTTAGTCTGACATCAGTAGTAGGAAAGCTTTTGGAAGGGGTAATAAGGGATAGGGTACTTGAATTCATTGCAAATCCCAATACTATAAGTTTCTGCTGGTATGGTTTTATGGGTAACAGATCTTGCCAGACTAATTTAGTCGCCTTTTATGAGGAGGTGAGCAGGAACCTCGATGCTGGAATGGCAGTGGATGGGATCTACTTGGACTTTGCTAAAGCGTTTGATACAGTACCTCACAGAAGGTTAATGATAAAATTGAGAAATAGAATACATCACGGATGTTGGGGGGCAGATTCTGCTAATGTCTATAAGAGGGGCTTTGGATGATTTGTTTGAACAAGAAGAATACTCAAGGCTTCAGTAAACCTACAGTTAGTATTGATGTTGGCATATATGTTTATGTGAGTGGATAGATAGGTCAGTGTGGGTCTGTATGTGAGTGGATAGGTCAGTGTGGGTCTGTATGTGAGTGGATAGGTCAGTGTGGGTCTGTATGTGAGTGGATAGATAGGTCAGTGTGGGTCTGTATGTGAGTGGATAGATAGGTCAGTATGGGTCTGTATGTGAGTGGATAGGTCAGTGTGGGTCTGTATGTGAGTGGATAGGTCAGTGTGGGTCTGTATGTGAGTGGATAGGTAGGTCAGTGTGGGTCTGTATGTGAGTGGATAGGTCAGTGTGGGTCTGTATGTGAGTGGATAGGTCAGTGTGGGTCTGTATGTGAGTGGATAGATAGGTCAGTGTGGGTCTGTATGTGAGTGGATAGGTCAGTGTGGGTCTGTATGTGAGTGGATAGGTCAGTGTGGGTCTGTATGTGAGTGGATAGGTCAGTGTGGGTCTGTATGTGAGTGGATAGATAGGTCAGTGTGGGTCTGTATGTGAGTGGATAGATAGGTCAGTGTGGGTCTGTATGTGAGTGGATAGATAGGTCAGTGTGGGTCTGTATGTGAGTGGATAGGTCAGTATGGGTCTGTATGTGAGTGGATAGGTCAGTGTGGGTCTGTATGTGAGTGGATAGGTCAGTGTGGGTCTGTATGTGAGTGGATAGGTCAGTGTGGGTCTGTATGTGAGTGGATAGGTCAGTGTGGGTCTGTATGTGAGTGGATAGGTCAGTATGGGTCTGTATGTGAGTGGATAGGTCAGTGTGGGTCTGTATGTGAGTGGATAGATAGGTCAGTGTGGGTCTGTATGTGAGTGGATAGATAGGTCAGTGTGGGTCTGTATGTGAGTGGATAGGTCAGTATGGGTCTGTATGTGAGTGGATAGATAGGTCAGTGTGGGTCTGTATGTGAGTGGATAGATAGGTCAGTGTGGGTCTGTATGTGAGTGGATAGGTCAGTATGGGTCTGTATGTGAGTGGATAGATAGGTCAGTGTGGGTCTGTATGTGAGTGGATAGGTCAGTGTGGGTCTGTATGTGAGTGGATAGATAGGTCAGTGTGGGTCTGTATGTGAGTGGATAGATAGGTCAGTGTGGGTCTGTATGTGAGTGGATAGGTCAGTATGGGTCTGTATGTGAGTGGATAGATAGGTCAGTGTGGGTCTGTATGTGAGTGGATAGATAGGTCAGTGTGGGTCTGTATGTGAGTGGATAGGTCAGTATGGGTCTGTATGTGAGTGGATAGATAGGTCAGTGTGGGTCTGTATGTGAGTGGATAGGTCAGTATGGGTCTGTATGTGAGTGGATAGGTCAGTATGGGTCTGTATGTGAGTGGATAGATAGGTCAGTATGGGTCTGTATGTGAGTGGATAGGTCAGTGTGGGTCTGTATGTGAGTGGATAGGTCAGTATGGGTCTGTATGTGAGTGGATAGATAGGTCAGTGTGGGTCTGTATGTGAGTGGATAGATAGGTCAGTGTGGGTCTGTATGTGAGTGGATAGATAGGTCAGTGTGGGTCTGTATGTGAGTGGATAGGTCAGTATGGGTCTGTATGTGAGTGGATAGGTCAGTGTGGGTCTGTATGTAAGTGGATAGGTCAGTGTGGGTCTATATGTGAGTGGATAGGTCAGTGTGGGTCTGTATGTGAGTGGATAGGTCAGTATGGGTCTGTATGTGAGTGGATAGGTCAGTATGGGTCTGTATGTGAGTGGATAGGTCAGTATGGGTCTGTATGTAAGTGGATAGGTCAGTGTGGGTCTGTATGTGAGTGGATAGGTCAGTGTGGGTCTGTATGTGAGTGGATAGGTCAGTGTGGGTCTGTATGTGAGTGGATAGGTCAGTGTGGGTCTGTATGTGAGTGGATAGGTCTGTGTGGGTCTATATGTGAGTGGATAGGTCAGTGTGGGTCTGTATGTGAGTGGATAGGTCAGTATGGGTCTGTATGTGAGTGGATAGGTCAGTGTGGGTCTGTATGTGAGTGGATAGGTCAGTGTGGGTCTGTATGTGAGTAGATAGGTCAGTATGGGTCTGTATGTGAGTGGATAGGTCAGTGTGGGTCTGTATGTGAGTGGATAGGTCAGTGTGGGTCTGTATGTGAGTGGATAGGTCAGTGTGGGTCTGTATGTAAGTGGATAGATAGGTCAGTGTGGGTCTGTATGTGAGTGGATAGGTCAGTGTGGGTCTGTATGTGAGTGGATAGGTCAGTATGGGTCTGTATGTGAGTGGATAGGTCAGTGTGGGTCTGTATGTGAGTGGATAGGTCAGTATGGGTCTGTATGTGAGTGGATAGGTCAGTATGGGTCTGTATGTGAGTGGATAGATAGGTCAGTGTGGGTCTGTATGTGAGTGGATAGATAGGTCAGTGTGGGTCTGTATGTGAGTGGATAGATAGGTCAGTGTGGGTCTGTATGTGAGTGGATAGGTCAGTGTGGGTCTGTATGTGAGTGGATAGGTCAGTGTGGGTCTGTATGTGAGTGGATAGATAGGTCAGTGTGGGTCTGTATGTGAGTGGATAGATAGGTCAGTGTGGGTCTGTATGTGAGTGGATAGGTCAGTGTGGGTCTGTATGTGAGTGGATAGGTCAGTGTGGGTCTGTATGTGAGTGGATAGGTCAGTGTGGGTCTGTATGTGAGTGGATAGGTCAGTGTGGGTCTGTATGTGAGTGGATAGGTCAGTGTGGGTCTGTATGTGAGTGGATAGGTCAGTATGGGTCTGTATGTGAGTGGATAGGTCAGTGTGGGTCTGTATGTGAGTGGATAGGTCAGTGTGGGTCTGTATGTAAGTGGATAGATAGGTCAGTGTGGGTCTGTATGTGAGTGGATAGGTCAGTGTGGGTCTGTATGTGAGTGGATAGGTCAGTGTGGGTCTGTATGTGAGTGGATAGGTCAGTGTGGGTCTGTATGTGAGTGGATAGGTCAGTGTGGGTGTGTGGGCGTTGGGTTCACTTGGAAGGGTTGAACTTGATGGACTCTGGTCTTTTTTTAAATCCTATGTAACTATGTAAATAACAGTCTCTATCCTTCCCTTTAGCAGCCTGTGAGTATAAAGATGGGAGCGATGTTACAGCACATACGGAAGCAACTTTATGTTGTAATAATGATGGGAATCTCACAAACCCTGATGTTTCTCCAGCGGAACAGCCCCCACCGGCCAATGGGATTAAAGAGGAGGCGGCTTCATGGGAAGGGGGAAACCAATCAGATTGCAGCATTAATCCACTTACAAAACAGATACAGGGAACAGACACGCCTACTCCTATCATGGGGTGCAGCCTGAATACCTTACAAATGAAGGGTAATATTTACAATGAAAATGCCCACCCATCTCCAAAGAAATCTGAGAAAAAAAATAAATTACTTGGGAAATACAGCTGCAATGAGTGTCATAAACATTTTACTCAGAAGAACGACTTTGAAAAACATCATAGAACTCACACAGGGGAGAAACCATTTTCTTGCTCTGAATGTGGGAAATGTTTTACAAATGTTTCTAATCTTATTCGTCATCAAAGGACTCACACAGGGGAAAAACCATTTTCTTGTTCTGAATGTGGAAAATCTTTTTCAACAAAACCAGAACTTGATGTTCATCATAGAACCCACACAGGGGAGAAACCATTTCCTTGTTGTGATTGTGGGAAATGTTTTACAAATGTTTCTAATCTTATTCGTCATCAAAGGACTCACACAGGGGAAAAACCATTTTCTTGCTCTGAATGTGGGAAATGTTTTACAAATGTTTCTAATCTTATTCGTCATCAAAGGACTCACACAGGGGAAAAACCATTTTCTTGTTCTGAATGTGGAAAATCTTTTTCAACAAAACCAGAACTTGATCTTCATCATAGAGCCCACACAGGGGAGAAACCATTTCCTTGTTCTGATTGTGGGAAATGTTTTACAAGTATTTCTAATCTTATTCGTCATCAAAGGACTCACTCAGGGGAAAAACCATTTTCTTGTTCTGAATGTGGGAAATGTTTTTCAAATGGATCTAACGTTATACGTCATCACAGAACCCACACTGGGGAGAAACCATTTTCTTGTTCTGAATGTGGAAATTATTTTTCAACAAAACCTGAACTTGATCGTCATCACAAAACCCACACAGGGGTGAAACCATTTTCTTGTTCTGAATGTGGAAATTCTTTTTTAACAAAACCTGAACTTGCTCGTCATCACAAAACCCACACAGGGGTGAAACCATTTTCTTGCTCTGAATGTGGGAAATGTTTTATAACAAAACCAGAACTTTATGTTCATCATAGAACCCACACAGGGGAGAAACCATTTTCTTGCTCTGAATGTGGGAAATGTTTTACAAATGTTTCTAATCTTATTCGTCATCAAAGGACTCACACAGGGGAAAAAACATTTTCTTGTTGCGAATGTGGGAAATGTTTTTCAAAGCAATTTGACCTTGATCATCATCATCAAAGGACTCATAAAGGGGAGAAACCATTATCTTGTTCTAAATGAGGAAAATTATTTGCGTTGAACAGTAGTCTTACCCATATACACACCAATATTAACGTAGGAAACCTTGTTTCTTACAATATTTTGTGAGTGTATGGCAGATTGACGAGACGACTGATCTTGCAAAAGCTTCGAGTATCGATCGTCTCGTTGATCAGGTGGGACAAAAGATTTTGATGGGAGCCTGAGCAAAATCTGCATTTAGGGCTGAATCATCAGGCCGAGGTAGAATCCTTATTATTTCTATCTCCATATCTGACGATTCAGCCCTGAACTTCAACGGTCGCAGGAAAGATCGTAATACGTGTATGGCCACCTTAAAAATACTTTCACAATGAGGAAAATCGTAAACTCGTTATACAAAGGAGGCATCAGGCAAACATTCTCTTTCAAGCAGTATTTACAGAGAGGAACACATTTGTGCCCCATAAAATATTTCCTTAAGAGAATCCTAAAGACTCCTGATGGGCACTGGGCAATTCTGAGACTGGGGGGCACCAAAGCAGAATGCGCCATAAGTACCTTCCCCCGGCACTGGCTCTGCATTGGGAACTGAGGAGCCCTCTGGGATATATCTCCCCCTCCCCCCAACAGATAATATTCTGGGTTTTATTGAACAAGAATGTTGTGCGTAGAATGGCATTATGCTATGGCCGTGGTGATTTCTTTGACCCCTTTGATCATAGAGACGTTGATGTTGCTGTAAGAGAAAACGTTTATTGATAACACATATATGGAGAAGTGCGCATAGACAGTCACTTCTAACCTGTTCCTGGAGAGAGTGGGGCATTTATAGGGTTTCCTGATGGGACAAAAAGGAGCCCCTACTAATGAGAGGGGAGGGGCTTGGCCAAGGAGCCGTTAGCTGGCCATACACACACCAATATTATCATATGAAACTTCCTTTGTACAATATTCTGTGAGTGTATGGCGGATCAGCGAGATGACCGATCTTGCAAAAGCTTGGAGATAGATATATAATATCTATCTCCAAATCTGACGATTTAGCGCCGAACGTTAGTGGAGGGAAAGATCTTTCCTGCGACCGATGGTAATGTATATCTCCAGCTTTACAGCCTAGAATTAAACACTTTGGATCGGAATAACATAGGGATTTGCTATCTCTTAAGAAGATCAGAACTAATTACAAAACAAGTGGTATATATATAAAAAGTCTACACACCCCTGCAGAATGGCTGGTTTTGTTTAATAAATAAAAAAAGAAAAGACACTCTGCACTTTCTTATTTTTTACACTTCATTACAGCTTTAATCGAGCTTTAAAAACCTGTACTTAATGGAGGCTTCGATCTTCCCGCTAATTATGAGAAGAGATCTGAGACGGACAGAAATGGTTTCTCATGAAATAACGACGTATCCCACAGGGAGGCCGGGGTTCTACCATCACAAACCAAAGATGAACAATTTTCTTCATGGCTGAAGGTTCTGATAAACTTCACTTTACTGCTGCGCTGCAAGTTGGAGTGCTACCCCCCCTCACCCCCAGCAGCCGATCAGCAGAACAATGGGGAAGGGAGCAAGATAGCAGCTCCCAGTAGGTATCAGAATAGCACTCAATAGTAAGAAATCCAAGTCCGGCTTGGGACTCCTCCAGTTACATGGGAGTAGGAGAAACAATAGGTTAGCTGAAAGCAGTTCTAATGTGTAGCGCTGGCTGAAAGCTCAGACTCAGGCACACTTTACTGCTGCGCTGCAAGTTGGAGTGATATCCCCCCCCCCTCACCCCCAGCAGCCGATCAGCAGAACAATGGGAAGGGAGCAAGATAGCAGCTCCCAGTAGGTATCAGAATAGCACTCAATAGTAAGAAATCCAAGTCCGGCTTGGGACTCCTCCAGTTACATGGGAGTAGGAGAAACAATAGGTTAGCTGAAAGCAGTTCTAATGGGTAGCGCTGGCTGAAAGCTCAGACTCAGGCACAAGGCACTGAGATGGCGCCTACACACCAATATTACAGCTACAAATACATTTGTTGGTTGAAGAATAAAAGGTTAAATGGCAGAGGGAATTATTTGCTGTGTAACAGTGTCATTTAGAGGTAAAAAGTGCCCCATAAATACAGTGGCTTGCAAAAGTATTCGGCCCCCTTGAACTTTTCCACATTTTGTCACATTACAGCCACAAACATGAATCAATTTTATTGGAATTCCACGTGAAAGACCAATACAAAGTGGGGTACACGTGAGAAGTGGAAGGAAAATCATACATGATTCCAAACAATTTTTACAAATAAATAAGTGCAAAGTGGGGTGTGCGTAATTATTCAGCCCCCTTTGGTCTGAGTGCAGTCAGTTGCCCATAGACATTGCCTGATGAGTGCTAATGACTAAATAGAGTGCCCCTGTGTGTAATCTAATGTCAGTACAAATACAGCTGCTCTGTGACGGCCTCAGAGGTTGCTAAGGGAATATTGGGAGCAACAACACCATGAAGCCCAAAGAACCCACCAGACAGGTCAGGGATAAAGTTATTGAGAAATTTAAAGCAGGCTTAGGCTACAAAAAGATTTCCAAAGCCTTGAACCTCCCACGGAGCCCTGTTCCACCGATCATTCAGAAATGGAAGGAGTATAGCACAACTGTAACCCTACCAAGGCACGGCCGTCCCCCTAAACTCACAGGCCGAACAAGCGCTGATCAGAAATGCAGCCAAGAGGCCCATGGTGACTCTGGGGGGGCTGCAGGGATCTACAGCTCAGGGGGGGGAATCTGTCCGACAACTATTAGTCGGGCACTGCACAAAGTTGGCCTTTATGGAAGAGTGGCAAGAAGAAAGCCATTGTTAACAGAAAACCATAAGAAGTCCCGTTTGCAGTTTGCCACAAGCCATGTGGGGGGGGGGCAGCAAACATGTGGGAGAAGGTGCTCTGGTCAGATGAGACCAAAATGGAACTTTCTGGCCAAAATGCAAAACGCTATGTGTGGCGGAAAACTAACACTGCACATCACTCTGAACCCACCATCCCCACTGTCACATATGGGGGGGCAGCATCATGCTCTGGGGGGGCTTCTCTTCAGCAGGGACAGGGAAGCTGCTCAGAGTTGATGGGAAGATGGATGGAGCCAAATACAGGGCAATCTTGGAAGAAAACCTCTTGGAGTCTGCAAAAGGCTTGAGACTGGGGCGGAGGTTCCCCTTCCAGCAGGACAACGACCCTAAACATAAAGCCAGGGCAACAATGGGTTAAACCCAAACATATCCATGTGTTAGACTGGCCCAGTAACAGTCCAGATCTAAATCCAATGGGGAATCTGTGGCAAGATCTGAAAACTGCTGTTCCCAAAGGCTGACCATCTAATCTGACTGAGCTGGAGCTGTTTTGCAAAGAAGAATGGGCAAGGATTTCAGTCTGTAGATGGGCAAAGCGGGTAGAGACATACCCTAAAGCCTGGCAGCTGGAATTGCAGCAAAAGGGGGTTCTACAGAGTATTGGGGGGCTGAATAATTACGCACACCCCACTTTGCACTTATTTATTTGTAAAAAATGTTTGGAATCATGTATGATTTTCCTTCCACTTCTCACGTGTACACCACTTTGTATTGGGCTTTCCCGTGTACCCCACTTTGTATTGGTCTTTCACGTGGAATTCCAATAAAATTGATTCATGTTTGTGGCTGTAATGTGACAAAATGTGGGAAAGTTCAAGGGGGCTGAATACTTTTGCAAGCCACTGTATCATGGCAGTGTCCCTTAAACATTCCCTGTAACCGCTATTACACTAACATTCTGGGGAGAAAACACTGGATTGGGGGTCGGGTTGGTTTCTGCTCCATTTACAGAGAACTTATCTGGGTTATAACTGCCCCCTAGTGTTTCTAATGAGTATATCCAGCCAATCGCAGAGCCGTCAGCCCCCCTATTAGTTCAGGAGTTTCCCAATTGTGTGACTCTCCCCTCAGCACCCGGAGTTCCATTATTAACTGAGCGGCACAAGCTGTAACCCCCAGGCACTACTGAGCCTCTGATTGGGGGAACCAGTCAGGTGACTGGGGAAATGTCTCAAACACAGCAAGTCCAGTTGATGTGACTTATTACTACAGAGATACCCCGGCCTGGATGGGAACCTTCCCACACATAATACTTACATGGGGGGATTAGAAAAACTACATATCCCAGAATTCCCTGCAGCTTTACAGCTCCCTTACTGTGCTGCACCCAAATGTTTCCGGCTCAGTGACTGGGTGTGCTGACAGTGTGCCTCACAGTATGTAGCAGGGCTTTAACCCTGTGTGTGTCCAACCGCACCTCAGCTGCTAGTGCTGCTTGGTTGCCTTAGTTACTGGTTTTCAGCAACTTCCTGACGGAATAAACTCGTTTGTCATTTTTACACTTACACAGCAGTCTGTGAGTTTTCCCTCTGTCCCTAACTCTGCAGTCTGTGAGTTTTCCCTCTGTCCCTAACTCTGCAGTCTGTGAGTTTTCCCTCTGTCCCTAACTCTGCAGTCTGTGAGTTTTCCCTCTGTCCCTAACTCTGCAGTCTGTGAGTTTTCCCTCTGTCCCTAACTCTGCAGTCTGTGAGTTTTCCCTCTGTCCCTAACTCTGCAGTCTGTGAGTTTTCCCTCTGTCCCTAACTCTGCAGTCTGTGAGTTTTCCCTCTGTCCCTAACTCTGCAGTCTGTGAGTTTTCCCTCTGTCCCTAACTCTGTGTCCCGCCCTTGTGCTCACTGATCCAATCATTCTTCTCCGCCGCTCTCTGTCCCGCCCACATTCCCCTCCCAGCCAATGAGTGAGTGTCCCAGCTCCTCAGTTCCCTCCCTCACAGCTACAGGCAGCAGAGCAGTGTGGGAAAGAGGTGAGTAAGGGAGCGGGGCTGCACTAATGGTGGCACTAAAGGAGCAGTGTTACCTTGTTGTTCCCAACACATGAGCTGATTCCCAGGGACACTTTGCTACTGAGTCAGTGCAGTTTCTGTGGCAGCTCCAAGCCCAACCCACCCACCATAAGTGAATTCCTCTCCCATTTGGTACCAAGGCCCCCCTGCAGCCTGAGGGGAAGCACTGAGGGGCCCATTCTTGGCAGGAAAGGGAAAGTGTTGATTGGCAGACATTGCATCATTAGAGGGAAGTTTAACAGGGGATTGTGGGATTGGTAGTTCAGCCCATGGCTAGACTAGTTATGCAGAAATCTCCCCCCCCTCCCTGTGGGTGCCGGCGGCAGCGTTACGTCGCGGTGCTTTCTGCGCATGTGTGTAATGTGATCTCCCTGCTTCATTAGTAACACCCCAGCCAATGAGCGCGTCCGTAACTAATTCATTCGTTTCTTCTGTCCTACCAGGGCATTCACACAGTGCGAGGGGCAATAGAATTTCCTACAGGTTTTCTGCACAATTGCTACGGTGAGTAAAAAAAAGTGATATATAAGGAACTAAACAGAGCACTTTACAATTGTTTATATTGATTTTAAAGGAGACATATTGGATAAATGGGAAACCCCTAACCCTGTAGGCAATTATGAATAATATCCGGTGCTGGTTTCCCTTTGGGCTAAACATTAACCCTATCTGTAACAATGGCCCCTTTATTGGAGCTCCCTATAGATCCTCTCAGGTCCCTGTCTGGGTTTCACATGAGGGGTGGGCGTGTCCTAACGGTCCCTGCCAGAAGCACAGTAGGAGGGGGAGAGCCAATCACAGCCCTGCACTCACACAAGCACAGACAGGCTTCAGTTCCCTATCAGGTCAGCCTAGCTGCTGATTGGTTCCTATCCTACAGTGCAGGGTACGGAGGGCCGCCGGCTCCCCAGCTCATCCAGAGAATTCAGCCAGCAGGAAGTGGCACAGATGGGCGGGGCTAGTGGGGTTTGGGGGGAATTTCTCAATAAATCAGTCAGAAACACAACTTTAAGCACAATCCTTCTATATCTAGAGGAGTATAATTCCCTGGTACATTCATCATTTTTATAGGATATGTCTCCTTTAAACAGCGTTTTCTACATATACTCTTTTTCTACATCCTCACACTGTATGTACTGGGCATGGGTCACGGGTACAACCAGGTAGAATATATGGGAATCAATCAGCTTATGCTTTTAAAATAGATACAGGTGTAGGACCCGTTATCCAGAATGCTCGGTAGTCCGGATAAGTTTCCGGGAAGTTTAGTCGCCCGCAACAAAGGAGATTTGTCATGGGCGACTAAACTCCCTCGTGTGCCGGAGCCCTAAATGGTATTTGTGGAGTTGGTGTTTCATTTGTGACTTTTTTTACTCTTTCTTGACAGCCGTAGTATCACAACATCAGTGCAAACATTTTATTGCATAACTTTCAATTTCCTTTTTTTTTCAGTTCTAATTCGTCATAATGCCCAAGTGTATCGTTAATGGATGCCCACACAGGAGTGGCCAAAAACTGCTTTACCCGGATGTTGTTTTACATCCCTTTCCGAAAAATATCGAAAGGATTAGAAACTGGCTGATGCAAACAGGCCAGCACTCGGAAGACCTCGAACAACTTACCCAAAGGATATTTCAAGGGTGGAAAACGGCAAACTTCCGAATGTGTTCTAAACATTTTACGGAGGGTTCCTACATGCAAAGCGGATCGCGAAGAATTTTAAAACCAAACGCAGTGCCAACAATTTTCGATACTGTCCATGTTCCAGTTACAACTGTAATGGCAGTCGCCCCAATAGGAGCTTCTGCTAAACGAAGAAGGGTTGACGATGGACGGCCATCGACTTCTTCGACAATCGTAAGAGTCGTTTCGCGTCTTGCTACTGTTGGAACGCAGACCGACGTCAAAGTGAGTATGGTCAATACTTCCACCGTGACATGCAATTGCTCTACACAAACAAAAAGAATTATTACTAAGGAAATGAGTTCTCCAAGTGGAGAAGATTTCATCAAAATCGCCATATCCTGTGTGTTTTTTAATTCCTTCCAAACCAACCAGCAAAATTCAAAATAAAATCAAAGTGATCTGCAATCAACGATGCATTCAACACCAGCACCAATGGAGTCCTTAATAGTTGAGGTAGAAAAAAATTTGGATGGCAGTAGGTTGAGTGTTCGGGCAACATGTTTAGATCATAATTCACTGCTATGGAACTCACAGCCCACCTTTGGTAAAACTTCAACAGGAAAGTTTTTACTGAACAATAGTGGTACTATTGAAGTGTGTGCTTAATAGTATTGGAGCTTTATTCTCCTTTGATTCCAGGGGCACTTCCAGGCCAGTCCCTTCCACAAGGAGCCAATGGGAATGTGGGAGGAAGCGAGTGACCCAGTGATGGGGAAGAAGGATAAAAATGAGGAGCGGAAGGAGAGAATCCTGAATCTCACACTGGAGATTATCTATCTGCTGACTGGAGAGGTGAGGGGGGCACTGTGAGTGGCACAGTGAGAAGAGACTGTCTGTCTGTACAAAGGGGGTCTCTCTGCTGCGTTACACACTCATCATTCTCTCTCCCTCTCAATACATAGGGCTACGTCATCCCTAAGAAGAAGAGCCCAACTGTGGGTTTGGGGGCCCTGCATGCCCCTGGCTCCGTCATACAGAAGGAAAATGACAAGAAGATCCTGGAACTCATCTCCAACATCATCCAGCTGCTGACTGGAGAGGTGGGTGCGGCCCCCCAATCCCCCCTTATTGTTTAGTAACAGTGTATGATAATCCCTTTCTCTGGCTGGGGGATGACTGTAACATTGTGTGTGCCAGGTTGCCATAAGGTGTGAGGATGTTTCCATCTATTTTTCCTTGGAGGAGTGGGAGTATATAAAAGCAAACCAGGTTCCTTACAGGGAAGGGATAAAGGAGGAGGAGGAGCCCCAGCAGCTCCGCCCACTGGGTGAGTAATGGTTTCTATCATATACAGAGCATAGAATGCAGAATATTTGTTCCTAAAGTTTAGGGGCCCAATAACAAGTCACTCTACTGCTGGAAATTCATGTAGTTGATAGCTCATATCATTCAGTAAATAGATCCTGATACAAACAGCTGCCGTTACTCTATAATAATCAGTTCATATAAATAGTTCTATTAATTAATGTGCTAATAAGTCAGTCACTTCATTGGGGGTCAGTGGAGTTTGCCCTAAGTTTAACCCCTCCCCCCCTACCTGCCCCTGTCACAGAGCTTAGCTTTGTCATTGCTTGTTTTGTAAGTTCTGTACATGTACAAAAGTTGTTGCTGTAGTTACATAAGTTATGTGCATTTTAATGTACAGTGGAGGAAATAATGATTTGACCCCTCACTGATTTTGTAAGTTTGTCCAATGACAAAGAAATGAAAAGTCTCAGAACAGTATCATTTCAATGGTAGGTGTAACAGTGGCAGATAGCACATCAAAAGGAAAATGGAAAAAATAACTTGAAATAAAAGATAGCAACTGATTTGCATTTCATTGAGTGAAATAAGTTTTTGAACCCCTACCAACCATTAAGAGTTCTGGCTCCCACAGAGTGGTTAGACACTTCTACTCAATTAGTCAACCTCATTAAGGACACCTGTCTTAACTAGTCACCTGTATAAAAGACACCTGTCCACAGAATCAATCAATCAAGCAGACTCCAAACTCTCCAACATGGGAAAGACCAAAGAGCTGTCCAAGGATGTCAGAGACAAAATTGTAGACCTGCACAAGGCTGGAATGGGCTACAAAACCATTAGCAAGAAGCCGGGAGAGAAAGTGACAACTGTTGGTGCGATTGTTGGAAAATGGAAGGAGCACAAAATGACCATCAATCGACCTCGCTCTGGGGCTCCACGCAAGATCTCACCTCGTGGGGTGTCAATGATTCTGAGAAAGGTGAAAAAGCATCCTAGAACTACACGGGAGGAGTTAGTTAATGACCTCAAATTAGCAGGGACCACAGTCACCAAGAAAACCATTGGAAACACATTACACCGCAATGGATTAAAATCCTGCAGGGCTCGCAAGGTCCCCCTGCTCAAGAAGGCACATGTGCAGGCCTGAAGTTTGCCAATGAACACCTGAATGATTCTGTGAGTGACTGGGAGAAGGTGATGTGGTCTGATGAGACCAAAATAGAGCTCTTTGGCATTAACTCAACTCGCTGTGTTTGGAGGAAGAAAAATGCTGCCTATGACCCCCAAAACACCGTCCCCACCGTCAAGCATGGGGGTGGAAACATTTTGCTTTGGGGGTGTTTTTCTGCTAAGGGCACAGGACAACTTATTCGCATTAACGGGAAAATGGACGGAGCCATGTATCGTGAAATCCTGAACGACAACCTCCTTCCCTCTGCCAGGAAACTGAAAATGGGTCGTGGATGGGTGTTCCAGCACGACAATGACCCAAAACATACAGCAAAGGCAACAAAGGAGTGGCTCAAGCAGAAGCACATTAAGGTCATGGAGTGGCCTAGTCAGTCTCCGGACCTTAATCCAATAGAAAACCTATGGAGGGAGCTCAAGCTCAGAGTTGCACAGAGACAGAAACCTTAGGGATTTAGAGATGATCTGCAAAGAGGAGTGGGGCCAACATTCCTCCTAAAATGTGCGCAAACTTGCTCATCAATTACAAGAAACGTTTGGCCTCTGTGCTTGCAAACAAGGGTTTTTCCACTAAGTATTAAGTCTTTTTTTGTTAGAGGGTTCAAAAACTTATTTCACTCAATGAAATGCAAATCAGTTGCTATCTTTTATTTAAAGTTATTTTTTCCATTTTCCTTTTGATGTGCTATCTGCCACTGTTAAACCTACCATTGAAATGATACTGTTCTGAGACTTTTCATTTCTTTGTCATTGGACAAACTTACAAAATCAGTGAGGGGTCAAATAATTATTTCCTCCACTGTACATTTCTCCTCTATATTTCACAGTAATTTGTCAAACACCTTAATTACTGTAGTGCTTTAGCAAAGTCCAAGTAGATCCCATCCACTGCCATTCCAGCATCGAGGTTCCTGCTCACCTCCTCATAAAAGGCAATAAAATAAGTCTGGCAAGATCTGTTACACATTAAACCATGTGGCACAAACCCCATTGTATTGTGATATGTATTCAAGTACCCTATCCCTTATTACCCCTTCCAAAAACTTTCCTACTACTGAGGTCAGACTAACAGGCCTATAGTTTTCAGGCTTGGTAGCGCTAAGATTACTATTAGCCTGTTTTACTTGTATGCCCCTCCCCCTCACTCCTTCCCATGAGCCCTTACTAATCCCACTGCCAGGTCTGCACTGGGATCCCCATAAATAACAGTCTCTATCCTTCCCTTTAGCAGCCTGTGAGTATAAAGATGGGAGCGATGTTACAGCACATACGGAAGCAACTTTATGTTGTAATAATGATGGGAATCTCACAAACCCTCATGTTTCTCCAGCGGAACAGCCCCCACCGGCCAATGGGATTAAAGAGGAGGCGGCTTCATGTGAAGGGGGAAACCAATCAGATTACAGCATTAATCCCCTTACAGAACAGATACAGGGAACAGACACACCTACTCCTATCATGGGGTGCAGCCTGAATAACAGCTCGGCAGAGGATTATATATCGGTTGTTATTAAAGAGGAAGAATCTTCATGGGAAGGGGGAAACCAATCAGATTGCAGCATTAATCCCCTTACAGAACAGATACAGGGAACAAATACTCCTATCATGGGGTGCAGCCTGAATAGTTTAAAAATGACGGGTAATAATCATGATGAAAATTCCCAACAATCTCACATAACAGAAAATCACAAACACAATAAACCCTATTCTTGTTCTTATTGTGGAAAATGTTTTTTAAATCAATCCGACCTTAAATGCCATGAAGTAACTCACACAGGAGAGAAACCTTTTTGTTGTTCTGAATGTGGGAAATGTTTTTCAGGTAAATCACACCTTATCATTCATCATAGAGCCCACACAGGAGACAAACCTTTTTCTTGTAAATGTGGGAAACGTTTTTCAAATCAATCCAACCTTGCTCGTCATGAAAGGACTCACACAGAGGAGAAACCATTTTCTTGTTCTGAATGTGGGAAATGTTTTTTAAACCATTTCTATCTTGCGCGTCATCAAAGGACTCACACAGGGGAGAAACCATTCTCTTGTTCTGAATGTGGGAAATGTTTTTCAGTCCCATATCACCGTGATCGTCATCAGAGAACTCACACAGGGGACAAACCATTCTATTGTTCTGAATGTGGGAAATGTTTTTCTAACCAATATCACCGTGATCGTCATCAGAGAACTCACACAGGGGAGAAACCATTCTATTGTTCTGAATGTGGGAAATCTTTTACAAGTCGATCTAACCTTGATCGTCATCATAGAACCCACACAGAGGAGAAACCATTTTCTTGTTCTTAATGTGGGAAATGTTTTTCAAAGCACTCTTGCCTTGATCGGCATCAAAAGACTCACACAGGGGAGAAACCATTTTCTGAATGAGGGAAATTATTTGCATTGAACAGTAATCTAAAAATACTCTTTCGCATGAGAAAAACTGTACTTTACACATGAGGCATCAGGCAAATATTTTTATGTCCACCATGAAATGTTTCTTTAAGAGAACCCTTAGACCAACTCTTTGCAGCTAAAGACTCCTGATGGACACTGGGTAATGCTATAAAGGGTCTCTTTACATTAAATCAGTTTTGGGAAAAGCCCTTTTTCATGAGACGTGTCAGACTGATCTATTGGTGCAGTTAAAAAAATGTTTTTCATGCTTGTTAATAAAACATTGAATATATGGTATTTTGTTTTGTTTTTTATTATTAGCCAGTAGCAGAATGTTGTACCATGGGAGCCATAGAGCAGAAAAATGAAAAACAATTGTGGCACCGTGATACTGTCGTGGAGCTTTAACGGACCCTTTAGATTGATAACACATATATGGAGAAATGCGCATAGAAACCCTGAGATTTCAAATATTTTGTGTATTTCCACTTCTGGAACAAGATTTAGAGCTCTAACCCCCCCCCCCCCCAAAAAAAAATAGCTTTTTCATGATATAGGGATTTATACTAGAAAAATATTTTGTTTCTGGACAAAACTCAACTGCTTCAGAAAGCCTCATGTCTCCCGAATGTGCAGATACCTGATATGTATAGTTTTATGGAGATTTCTGACTTCTATAGATCACAAACTCCCAGCAGTAAGTTACTAGATTTCCAAGCATTACAGCAGAATACGGCATACTATTGGCTCCAAAGGCAGAAATCCCGGCACATTCGCTTTACCCCCAGGAAACCACATATTTCTAAAGGACATATTCTGCCGAATCCAAAATGGGTAACTGTGTCTTTCTACTCCTAAGTACCAAACAGCAATGCTTTTCTGAACTTAGCAGTTTATATTAAAATTTATGAAAATTCTAAAAAATTGCCTCAAAGCTTCCACTTTCCAGCATCATATCTCCCACATAACCTTAGGTACCAGGAAAAGCCAAGAGAGATACCTATTATGCATGGAATCACATCTGGCATTTACAGACCCCAATACATATATACATATTACTGCTACCAAAAAATACACCGTCTGATATATGTCTGGAAAATGTGTCAAATAACTAAGTTGACTCCAAAAAAACTCATATTTTCAAAAAATACACATTCTGCCAAATGTAAAATGGGTAAATATATCTTTATATGGAAATCACCAAACAATTAAGCTAACTAAATGTTGTGAGTTTTATGTAATTTTGATGCATTTTACCCCAGTATATACCCCACATTTCATAATGTATCAATATAAAACACTCTAAATAGGGACTCCCTGGGCCTAATGAACAGTTTGCTGCCCAATATGCACAGATTTACCAAACTATGTGGGGTACAGGGGCCCAAATGAAAATAGTGCATATGAATGTTCAGCTACCTAACAGCCAAGCTCTGCTAAACGTAACGCCCTACTGGGATCCGAGCCGGGGGCCTTTGGGTTTCTGACTGTATGCCTTGCCCACTGGGCCAGGTAAGCTCATTATCTCACTATCACTTGGCCTTTCCTTCCTGTTTCCCAGCAGCAGACTTATTGGTGGGTTGGGTGAGCCAATCAAGCCTGACCCTGCCAGCCATCCTCACTGCTGGGGCCTGGGCACTGGCCTACTCTGAGCCCTGTGGCACTGACCCTCGCTCTTGTTCCCTGATCCGGCTCCTGTTCTGTTTGCTCTCGCCCGGTCCTTGCCTTGTCCTGTTTTACTTTCACTCCTGTTCTGCTCGTCTCTGCTCCACTCCTGCTCCTTCTGGTTCTATTCCGCTCCTGTTCTTGTTCCTACTCTTGTTCCTGTCCAGTCTTCACCTGCTCAGTCCCGTCCCATCCTAGTTTTTGTTCATTGTCTTGGTCCTGAATCTTCGCCCTGACTGTCCCAGATCCTCTGCCCTGCACTCCTTCTTTGCCCCTGTCACCCTGTACTTGCCTGCACTTTATCAGCCCCTGTCTCCCAGTAAATGTTCAGTGTTTCTGGAGGAAGTTCAACTCCTCACAAGGCAGCAGCAGTTTTTTAATTCTTCCCCCATTGATCAGGTCTCTGAGATGATATTTTTTCTGCTAGAGGGGGAAGCTGGATCCTGGGTAGATATCACCCAATGATCTATGATACCAGTCTTTTTCTGTTGGCTTTGCAGTGTTTGCACCAACCCCACTGCCCTCAATTCCTGTGCCGGCTTCCCCACAGCAGCCACTATCCAGTCCTTGTGCCAGCACAC
Organism: Xenopus tropicalis; assembly: GCF_000004195.4. Classification (NCBI taxonomy): domain Eukaryota; kingdom Metazoa; phylum Chordata; class Amphibia; order Anura; family Pipidae; genus Xenopus; species Xenopus tropicalis. Next base: position 3,516,369 of record NC_030685.2, on the reverse strand, counting down.
CTTCAGGCTGCCTTTGGTCTAGGGCGGGTTCCCCACCAGGCTACCTCTGTTCCAGGGCGGGTTCCCCACCAGGCTGCCTCTGTTTCAGGGCGGGTTCCCCACCAGGCTACCTCTGTTCCAGGGCGGGTTCCCCACCAGGCTGCCTCTGTTTCAGGGCGGGTTCCCCACCAGGCTACCTCTGTTCCAGGGCGGGTTCCCCGCCAGGCTACCTCTGTTCCAGGGCGGGTTCCCAACCAGGCTGCCTCTGTTTCAGGGCGGGTTCCCCACCAGGCTACCTCTGTTCCAGGGCGGGTTCCCCACCAGGCTGCCTCTGTTTCAGGGCGGGTTCCCCACCAGGCTACCTCTGTTCCAGGGCGGGTTCCCCGCCAGGCTACCTCTGTTCCAAGGTGGGTTCCCTGCCAGGCTACCTCTGTTCCAGGGCGGGTTCCCCGCCAGGCTACCTCTGTTCCAAGGTGGGTTCCCTGCCAGGCTACCTCTGTTCCAGGGCGGGTTCCCCACCAGGCTACCTCTGTTCCAAGGTGGGTTCCCTGCCAGGCTACCTCTGTTCCAGGGCGGGTTCCCCGCCAGGCTACCTCTGTTCCAGGGTGGGTTCCCCACCAGGCTACCTCTGTTCCAAGGTGGGTTCCCTGCCAGGCTACCTCTGTTCCAGGGCGGGTTCCCCGCCAGGCTACCTCTGTTCCAGGGCGGGTTCCCCGCCAGGCTACCTCTGTTCCAGGGCGGGTTCCCCACCAGGCTACCTCTGTTCCAAGGTGGGTTCCCTGCCAGGCTACCTCTGTTCCAGGGCGGGTTCCCCGCCAGGCTACCTCTGTTCCAGGGTGGGTTCCCCGCCAGGCTGCCTCTGTTCCAGGGTGGGTTCCCCGCCAGGCTGCCTCTGTTTCAGGGTGGGTTCCCCGCCAGGCTGCCTCTGTTTCAGGGCGGGTTCTCCACCAGGCTGCCTCTGTTCCAGGGTGGGTTCCCCGCCAGGCTGCCTCTGTTTCAGGGTGGGTTCCCCGCCAGGCTGCCTCTGTTTCAGGGCGGGTTCTCCACCAGGCTGCCTCTGTTTCAGGGCGGGTTCTCCACCAGGCTGCCTCTGTTTCAGGGCGGGTTCTCCACCAGGCTGCCTCTGTTCCAGGGTGGGTTCCCCGCCAGGCTGCCTCTGTTTCAGGGCGGGTTCCCCGCCAGGCTGCCTCTGTTTCAGGGCGGGTTCTCCACCAGGCTGCCTCTGTTCCGGGGCCGGCTATGCCACAGTTGCCTGCTTTAGCCTCAGGGCTACCCAATAGCAGCGGTCTAAGCCTAGTCCTGTGCTGTCAATCCCAACCTCCTGCTTGTCCGGTGCCCAATAGAGTGGGGCCCCTGCTGTGTCCCAGCTGAAGCAGGCTGCTATGACATTGCTTGCTCTGGTAACTGGCACAAGGACCAGTCTGGGCAGTGGTTGCTGCAGGGAAGCGGCACAGGAACTGAGGGCAGCAGAGTTGGGGCAAACTAACAGCACAAAGCCAACAGAAACAGACTGGTATCATAGATCCCTGGGGACTTGTAGCAAAGTAAGTTATCTACCCAGGATCCAGCTTCCTCCTCCAGCAGGAAAATATCATCTCAGAGACCTGATCAATGGGGGAAGAATTTAATGCTGATGATTCTGTGAGGGAAAGGTAGGGGGCGCTAGAGAGGGGAAGGAGGGAAAGGGGAGTCTTTAAGGCCGGGGCTGATAAAGTGCAGGGACACGAAGGGGTGCAGGAGGGTATACGTATCCATCCCTGTGCCTTTGAGAGTTAATACCCCACAAAGGGCAAAGATAATATCTATAGACCCACTCAGAGAACTTTAGAATGTCACCAATATGTGACTCTCTATAGCCCAGGTAACAACTATCCATTGTCAAGGTAGAGAACCATAGCAACCTGAACACAATTCACTGTAAAGAAAAATCATGTTGATCTGGGTGTAAAAAGGATTGTATGTATGTGTGTATGTGTGTATGTGTGTATGTGTGTATGTGTGTATGTGTGTATGTGTGTATGTGTGTATGTGTGTATGTGTGTATGTGTGTATGTATGTGTGTATGTGTGTATGTATGTGTGTATGTGTGTATGTGTGTATGTGTGTATGTGTGTATGTGTGTATGTATGTGTGTATGTGTGTATGTATGTGTGTATGTGTGTATGTGTGTATGTGTGTGTGTGTGTGTGTATGTGTGTATGTGTGTATGTGTGTATGTGTGTATGTGTGTATGTGTGTATATACAGTGGCTTACAAAAGTATTCGGCCCCCTTGAACTTTCCCACATTTTGTCACATTACAGCCACAAACATGAATCAATTTTATTGGAATTCCACGTGAAAGCCCAATACAAAGTGGGGTACACGGGAAAGACCAATACAAAGTGGGGTACACGGGAAAGACCAATACAAAGTGGGGTACACGTGAGAAGTGGAAGGAAAATCATACATGATTCCAAACATTTTTTACAAATAAATAAGTGCAAAGTGGGGTGTGCGTAATTATTCAGCCCCCCAATACTCTGTAGAACCCCCTTTTGCTGCAATTCCAGCTGCCAGGCTTTAGGGTATGTCTCTACCCGCTTTGCCCACCTACAGACTGAAATCCTTGCCCATTCTTCTTTGCAAAACAGCTCCAGCTCAGTCAGATTAGATGGTCAGCCTTTGTGAACAGCAGTTTTCAGATCTTGCCACAGATTCCCCATTGGATTTAGATCTGGGCTGTGATTGGGCCAGTCTAACACATGGATATGTTTGGGTTTAACCCATTGTTGCCCTGGCTTTATGTTTAGGGTCGTTGTCCTGCTGGAAGGGGAACCTCCGCCCCAGTCTCAAGTCTTTTGCAGACTCCAAGAGGTTTTCTTCCAAGATTGCCCTGTATTTGGCTCCATCCATCTTCCCATCAACTCTGAGCAGCTTCCCTGTCCCTGCTGAAGAGAAGCCCCCCCAGAGCATGATGCTGCCCCCCCATATGTGACAGTGGGGATGGTGGGTTCAGAGTGATGTGCAGTGTTAGTTTTCCGCCACACATAGCGTTTTGCATTTTGGCCAAAAAGTTCCATTTTGGTCTCATCTGACCAGAGCACCTTCTCCCACATGTTTGCTGCCCCCCCCACATGGCTTGTGGCAAACTGCAAACGGGACTTCTTATGGTTTTCTGTTAACAATGGCTTTCTTCTTGCCACTCTTCCATAAAGGCCAACTTTGTGCACGACTAATAGTTGTCGGCAGGGCCGCCATCAGAAATCACGGGGCCCCTCACAACTAAATTTTCTAGGCCCTCCCACGCCCCCAATGGCCCCTCCCCCAGTGACCCCTCCCATCAATACAAAGTACACACAGACATTGGTAGCCAGGGCCCCCTAAAACATTGTTGGTCCTCCCCCAAATTACTCATACTATGGCCCGCTCCCCGCTGCTTACTGCTTCCTCCTGTGTCCTTCGGCTCCCCCCCAGCATCCTCCAGGGTCCCCCAAGCATACGGCTGCTTTTTCCAGGGCCCCCCCAACCATCCTCCAGTTCCACCCCCCAGTGTCCTCCTGCTTCCTCCAGGCCCTCCAAGCATCCTCCAGTCCCCCCCCGTGTCCTTCTGCTTCCTCCAGGCCCCCCCAAGCATACTGCTGCTTTCTCCAGGGCCCCCCCAAGCATCCTCCAGTTCCCCCCTCCAGTGTCCTCCTGCTTCCTCCAGCCCCCCCCAAAGATCCTTCAGCTCCCCCATCATCCTCCAGTCCCCCCAGTGTCCTCCTGCTTCCTCCAGCCCCCCCCAAAGATCCTTCAGCTCCCCCATCATCCTCCAGTCCCCCCAGTGTCCTCCTGCTTCCTCCAGCCCCCCCAAAGATCCTTCAGCTCCCCCATCATCCTCCAGTTCCCCCCCCAGTGTCCTCCTGCTTCCTCCAGCCCCCCCAAAGATCCTTCAGCTCCCCATCATCCTCCAGTTCCCCCCCCCAGTGTCCTCCTGCTTCCTCCAGCCCCCCCCCAAAGATCCTTCAGCTCCCCCATCATCCTCCAGTTCCCCCCCCAGTGTCCTCCTGCTTCCTCCAGGCCCCCCCAAAGATCCTTCAGCTCCCCCAAGCATTCTTCCGTTCCTCACCGGTCCCCCTGCTGCTTCCTCCGGCTTCCTTGACGTTATGTCCCGCTGCTGTCTGCAGCATCTGCGCTTTTATAAAGGTTGTGCCCCGTGCGTGTGACGTCACTACGCATGGGGCGCAACCTTATATAAGCGCAGATGGAGCAGAGAGCAGCGGGACATAGCGGCGGACGCCAGTAGTGACAGGGCCCGGACTCGATTAAAGGGGGCCCAAGCTAAGAAAACTCTAGCACGGCCGGGCCCCCTTTAAAGTTAGAAACGTCCGGGCCCGGGATGATTGTCCCCCCTGTGCCCCCCTGATGGCGGCTCTGGTTGTCGGACAGATCCCCCCCCCTGAGCTGTAGATCCCTGCAGCCCCCCCAGAGTCACCATGGGCCCCTTGGCTGCATTTCTGATCAGCGCTTGTTGGGCCTGTGAGTTTAGGGGGGGGCCGTGCCTGGGTAGGGTTACAGTTGTGCCATACTCCTGCCATTTCTGAATGATCGGTGGAACAGGGCTCCGTGGGATGTTCAAGGCTTTGGGAATCTGTTTGTAGCCTAAGCCTGCTTTATATTTCTCAATAACTTTATCCCTGACCTGTCTGGTGTGTTCTTTGGGCTTCATGGTGTTGTTGCTCCCAATATTCCCTTAGCAACCTCTGAGGCCGTCACAGAGCAGCTGTATTTGTACTGACATTAGATTACACACAGGGGCACTCTATTTAGTCATTAGCACTCATCAGGCAATGTCTATGGGCAACTGACTGCACTCAGACCAAAGGGGGCTGAATAATTACGCACACCCCACTTTGCAGCTATTTATTTGTAAAACATGTTTGGAATCATGTATGATTTTCCCTCCACTTCTCACGTGTAAAATAGAAAGAAAAGGAAAGCTTGCACCATCCACACCAGTTACACAGATCAGATAGGAGTCATCAATATTTGCCTCCTAATGTTAGATTAATGAGAGTTAGGGCAAAGGGAAAATGTGCAAATGAAGTATAGACAAATAGAAATTAACCCAATTAGTATCAGGTAGATCAAATAGTCCATTAAACGGAAATGATAAAACGTAACCTTTATTGCTAATCATTAAAAAAGGAAAAAAATAGAAAGACGTGTGTCATTGCTCAAATCCCCATTAAAATTCGCAAAGGTGATTATCAGATATAAAATCTACTATGAGATGTGGTAGGGCCGCTGTTATCCAGCCCTTCAGGCGCACAGGATTATACAGTATGAAAAAAAGTGATCCAATGAGTATCAAGGCTCTCAGCACTGAAGCGTTCCTGTGGGGACAGCCAGAAATAAACCCCTTTAAAGGAGACATATTGGATAAATGGGAAACCCCTAACCCTGTATGAATAATATCCGGTGCTGGTTTCCCTTTGGGCTAAACATTAACCCTATCTGTAACAATGGCCCCTTTATTGGAGCTCCCTATAGATCCTCTCAGGTCCCTGTCTGGGTTTCACATGAGGGGTGGGCGTGTCCTAACGGTCCCTGCCAGAAGCACAGTAGGAGGGGGAGAGCCAATCACAGCCCTGCACTCACACAAGCACAGACAGGCTTCAGTTCCCTATCAGGTCAGCCTAGCTGCTGATTGGTTCCTATCCTACAGTGCAGGGTACGGAGGGCCGCCGGCTCCCCAGCTCATCCAGAGAATTCAGCCAGCAGGAAGTGGAACAGATGGGCGGGGCTAGTGGGGTTTGGGGGAATTTCTCAATAAATCAGTCAGAAACACAACTTTAAGCACAATCCTTCTATATCTAGAGGAGTATAATTCCCTGGTACATTCATCATTTTTATAGGATATGTCTCCTTAAAGTTGTTGCCAGTTGAAACTCGTAGAGAGAAAGGTATAGCGTTTCTGCCCCTTATCTCATTTCAACACCGGAGCCTGTTAGCACAAGTATTTGGAGGTGCACATATGCTCGAATTTTAAGCTATAAATGAGCAAATTCACCAGCCCACCACCTCCCCAATATCAATTCCCCCCTGACGTCACTAAAAAGCCCGGACTGCACAGTTGAAAAGTCTTACCTAAGTGCCAACAGGAGGGGGCGCTATAATAAGAATATATCTTTATTATATCATTGTGTTGGCACTTAGGTAAGACTTTTCAACTGTGCAGTCCGGGCTTTTTAGTGACGTCAGGGGGGAATTCCCCATGAAGGAGTCACTGGCCCAATCAGAACTACCTATTGAATTTAAAAGCCGGCACTGCAGGGGCGCGCGTCAGTCCTTGAGAAAGCTCCACAACCTGGGAGCGAAACGCGCGTTGGGCTTTTGGGGGAGGAACGGGCCCATCTGTGCCACTTCCTGCTGGCTGAATTCTCTGGATGAGCTGGGGAGCCGGCGGCCCTCCGTACCCTGCACTGTAGGATAGGAACCAATCAGCAGCTAGGCTGACCTGATAGGGAACTGAAGCCTGTCTGTGCTTGTGTGAGTGCAGGGCTGTGATTGGCTCTCCCCCTCCTACTGTGCTTCTGGCAGGGACCGTTAGGCCACGCCCACCCCTCATGTGAAACCCAGACAGGGACCTGAGAGGATCTATAGGGAGCTCCAATAAAGGGGCCATTGTTACAGATAGGGTTAATGTTTAGCCCAAAGGGAAACCAGCACCGTATATTATTCATACAGGGTTAGGGGTTTCCCATTTATCCAATATGTCTCCTTTAAAGGGGTTTATTTCTGGCTGTCCCCACAGGAACGCTTCAGTGCTGAGAGCCTTGATACTCATTGGATCACTTTGTTTGATACTGTATAATCCTGTGCGCCTGAAGGGCTGGATAACAGCGGCCCTACCACATCTCATAGCAGATTTTATATCTGATAATCACCTTTGTGAATTTTAATGGGGATTTGAGCAATGACACACGTCTTTCTATTTTTTTCCTTTTTTAATGATTAGCAATAAAGGTTACGTTTTATCATTTCCGTTTAATGGACTATTTGATCTACCTGATACTAACTGGGTTAATGGTGCAGTAATTTGAAGTCTTGATCAGGACCACCTGTGTGGTGTTTCCTCTTCTGTCTTTTATTTCTACACTTCTCACGGGTACCCCACTTTGTATTGGTCTTTCACGTGGAATTCCAATAAAATGGATTCATGTTCAGGGTCGGACTGGGCCGCCGGGAAAAATCCCAGTGAGCCCCGGCCCCAGCGGCCCAGTCCGACCTTTGCCGGCGCTTCCCCTACTGACTGTTCCTCCTGTTTATACGCACTCGGGGAGGGCGTCAGGCGGGGGCCCTGTGGGGGGGGGGGTTAGGGGGACGCAGTTGGGGACCCTGGGACAGGAGTCTCGGTGGGCCCTGCACCCCCCAGTCCGACCCTGCTTACAGGTAAAATGGGCCGAGTGCCCCCGGTGCTGGGGAGAGACACTCAGGGTAACGGGAACAACGGGAATTCAATGTAAATATGATCATTTCTCCCTGTCAGTGAGCGATTATTCTCCGATTCTGGAGTTATTTTTTTTATATTCTAAATAGAAACAAACAGAACAGTAACAGCTCTGAGTGAGTGAGTGAGTGAGGGAGTGAGTGAGTGAGGGAGTGAGTGAGTGAGTGGGGGCTCTGAGAAGAGCCTTTGGGCAGTGGCGTAGCGTGGGCTTTCGTCGCCTGGGGCCGACAGGAAATTTGCCGCCCCTCTATTTAGTTATTCTTAAAAAAAATAGACAAAATAAAAAAAGCAGCATTAAATTTTTTTTTTTTTTTGATTGAATTTGAAATGCGGTGCGCATGTCATAATTGTCAAAAGTGGATTCAGCTGTGCGTCCGTGGCTGCCCATGGTGGCAGGGCCGCCATCAGAAATCACGGGGCCCCTCCCATCAGTACAGGACACACAGACATAAAAAGTATTAGGGTCACCCTACCACAGTGCCCCCTAACACTATGCTGGCCAGGCCCCCCTAACACTATTCTGGCCAGGCCCCCCTAACGCTATTCTGGCCACGGTCCCCCCATACAACTGCCCCATAGACAGTACCCCCATACACAGTGCCCCCAATTGCCCCATACACAGTGCCCCCCACACACATTGCCTCCAATTGCCCATAGAAAGTGCCCCAATTTCCCCATAGACAGTGCCTCCAATTGCCCCATACACAGTGTCCCCATAGACAGCCCCCTCCACACAGTGCCCCCAATTGCCCTTAGACAGTGCCCCCAATAGGAAGTGCCCCCATACACAGTGCCCCAATTTCCCCATACACAGTGTCCCCATAGACAGCCCCCTCCACACAGTGCCCCAATTGCCCTTAGACAGTGCCCCCAATAGGAAGTGCCCCCATACACAATGCCCCAATTTCCCCATACACAGTTCCCCCATAGACAGTACCCCCCAAAGACCTTGCCCCCCCCACAGAAAGTGCCCCCATACACAGTGCCCCAATTGCCCCATACACAGTTCCCCCAATAGAAAGTGCCCCCATACACAGTGCCCCCAATTGCCCCATACAAAGTGCCCCCAATAGGAAGTGCCCCCATACACAGTGCCCCAATTGCCCCATACACAGTGTCCCCATAGACAATACCCCCCAAAGACCTTGCCCCCCAATAGAAAGTGCCCTCATACACAGAGCCCCAATTGCCCCATACACAGTGCCCCCAATAGGAAGTGCCCCCATACACAATACCCCACAAAGACCTGGCCCCCCCCATGGAAAGTGCCCCAATTTTCCCCATAGACAGTAGCCCCCACACAGTGCCCCCAATTTCCCCCATAGTACATACCCCCAACAGACCATCGGCGGCGGCTCCTTCTCTCTTACAGGCAACAGGCGCTTCTATAAGGTTGCGCCTCATCGCTGACGTGTGACGTCATACGCACGGGCGCAACCTTATAAAAGCGCCTGTTGCCTCTAAGAGAGAAGGAGCCGCCGCCGCCCCTTCTGATACGCCGCCCGGGGCCATGGCCCCCTCGGCACCCCCCTCGCTACACCACTGCCTTTGGGTTTATATCGGTTTATCAGCAGATTCAGCCCCCGAAGCCGTAGAGCGCGTCCGGACATTCTCACTGAAGCTTCTTTGAATGCAATGAGATTACCAACCCGTCCCACCGCCTTATATCCAGCTGGAGAGGACCTGAGAGAGAACTCAAGGCGTGTGGGCGGAGTCCACCAGTGGCGTGTTAGTCGCGTCATTTCTGATTGGCTCATGGAAACTATATTCCATCTACACTGGGAACTGAACCTAATAGCGGGATACCGGGCAAGATCCTATCGCCACATCCCGGGTATCGCTTGATAGTGACATCAGCCTTTCCCGGGGAGCTGCCAACTCGCTGCAGTGTACAGAGCGGAGCCGTTTCCTTATTTGTACATTGGGGCTGGGGGAGTTGCTGCAGGTCGGGCACTGGGGGGAGAAGGAAATTGTATGTTTCCCCCCCACACAGAATTCAGTTGCTCAGCTAACATAGTGGTAAATGGTAAAAATCAAGCTGTAGGCGCTGTTCCCTCTTCTGCTGTCACTCAAATTTCTGTAGGGAAAGTAGATATCAGAAAAGGACAGAGGAAAAAAACTCTGGACTCTGTGGGTTAATTGTTATAGGCCCACCCCTTCCCACTCCCATTGAGTAACCCTTGCATGTCCGGCTGTTAGTAGGCACAGTATAAAGGATTTCAGGGAATTGCAATAAAATGGTTTTGATTGGGGATTTGGTGGCTCTAAAAAGAGCCTTTGTGCTGTTGGGGAGGAAGGTTCTGCGGGTTGGATCTAAGCCCTCTCGCCTCGGATCCTGCGGGCCAGCTGGATGTCCTTGGGCATGATGGTGACCCTCTTGGCGTGGATGGCGCACAGGTTGGTGTCCTCAAAGAGACCGACCAGATAAGCCTCGCTGGCCTCCTGCAGAGCCATGACGGCTGAGCTCTGGAAGCGCAGGTCGGTCTTGAAGTCCTGAGCGATCTCCCGGACCAGGCGCTGGAAAGGCAGCTTGCGGATGAGCAGCTCGGTGGATTTCTGGTAGCGGCGGATCTCCCGGAGAGCGACTGTGCCGGGCCGGTATCTGTGAGGCTTCTTGACGCCGCCGGTGGCTGGGGCGCTTTTCCTGGCTGCCTTGGTAGCCAACTGCTTGCGGGGAGCTTTCCCTCCGGTGGATTTACGGGCGGTCTGCTTGGTACGGGCCATCTCTTCTCAGCGAAGTATAGAATTGTTATAGACTATAAGAAGCAATGCGCGGGCTTTTATTTGCGCTGCTTCAATGGGATTGGCTTACCATAAACACGCCCCTGCTTCTCCAGCTAATCCACGTCGCCTTCATTTATCCCGCCTAAAAAAAAAATCTGTACCGTATCTGTATCATAGTTCTGAGTTACAGAATCCGAATTGATTGCACTGAGCCGGGCACAATGGCCCCAGAAACTAATTAGGAAACATTTATCACTTGTGTAGGGGCAGAAAGTCTATTACAAACGATTCACAGACCGGATTGGGCGCCACCTAGTGGGGGGTTGGGGTCTCACATATTTTATGGGCACATTTATTCCCGCGGAGGGGAAGTTACAGGGACCGCACAGACCGGGCTTTATATCTGTACGTGTAGGGATTATATATGGTTTGGCTTCCCCTATACTCAATACGTTATAAGATCAGAACATTCCCAATGTATCTGGAGGGAACACAGGTACCGGCTCTTTAGATGGAGGAGGTGGGGGCTCTGAAAAGAGCCTTTGGGTCAGTGCGCAGGGGCCCTGGGGCCACATTACTTCTTAGGCGCCGCCTTCTTTGCTTTAGCCGCTTTGGGTTTGGCTGCCTTGGCCTTTGCGGGGCTCTTTGTAGCTTTAGGCTTGGTGGGCTTCTTAGCCGGGCTCTTGGCAGCTTTGGGCTTGGCGGCCTTTTTAGCCGGGCTCTTGGCCACCTTCTTGGGTTTGGCAGCTTTGGGCTTCTTGGGGCTTTTGGCGGCCTTTGCCGGTTTCTTCACCTTCTTGGGGCTCTTTGCTGCTGCCGAGACCTTCTTGGGCTTTTTAGGGGACTTGGGCGCCTTCTTTGCCGCCGCCGCTGGTTTCTTGACTTTGGGCGCCGCTGGCTTCTTCTTGGCCGCCTTCTCCTTACTCTCCAGCGGCTTCTTGTTCAGCTTGAAGGATCCGGAGGCTCCGCTCCCCTTGACTTGGGTGAGAGTCCCCTTAGTGACCAAGGCCTTGAGAGCCAGCTTGAGGCGGCTGTTGTTCCTCTCCACATCGTAGCCTCCGGCAGCCAGAGCCTTCTTGAGAGCGGCCAGGGACACCCCGCTGCGCTCCTTAGAGGCGGACACGGCTTTCACGATCAGTTCGGCCGCGCTGGGCCCGGCGGGTTTCTTGGCTTTAGCGCCTCCCTTCTTGGGCTGCTTCTTCTTGGCAGCGGCGGGTTCTGCCGGGGGAGGGGCGGGAGCGGTCTCAGCTGCAGTTTCTGTCATTCTAACCGATATCAGTCAAACCCACAGAGAGCAATAATTGCGATGTGGGTTCCAGTCCTGTTTATATACATCCCTCCTTTTCCCCGATTGGTTCATTCTCTGGTTAAGCTTTCCTTCCTATTGGGTGATTTTCATTTCCCCGCCTATAAACTCTCTTCCATTCTAACCTGTAGCGCGGATGTCTCTGTGTTTCTATAGACAAAATCATTCGTATTTTCTACCGGCTCTGAGTATAAATGTGCCCCAGTCTGTATGGGATCAGCTGCCCCAGTAAGTGCCCGGGTCTGTGCCACTAATTCCCATTCTATTGGCTGCATATATTGCCCAGAGCAGCTCCTGGGAACTCAGTCCCGCTCCCCGGAAAGGCTCCGCTTCATTTCTCTCCTTCCCATTTGTGGGAATTGTTGGGGATGAATAGAAATCCTTCCCCTCCCGCTGTTCCCCCAGAGAAATAAGGGGGCCCCGGGTATAATATGGGCAGGTGAGTGAGAGAGGGGGAGGCTATAAAGGGAGTGTGGGGGGGTCGGAGTCCCAGGCAAGTAGCACAGTACAGGGAGCCATTGCTGGGGGAGTTTGGCTGCAGCACTCAGGGAGGGGTCGGTCCCACTGACCGGATTGGGTTGGGTTATTGGTTCCATTCTAGAGACTGATCACTTGCTGATCCCCCAACATGGGCACAGGGAGAAGGGAAATCTGTATTATGTTCTGGGGTTCAGAGGGGCCTTCGTTCTCTCTCTGGCCATTTTGTCTTTTATCAGTAACTGGGCTGCTCTATATCAGCTCTGCTTTGCATGTTGACTCCTGTTTACTATTATAATTAGTGATGAAAATATTTTTCCGCCCGCCATGGATTCGCAGCGAATTTCTGCATTTCGCCATTGGAGAATTGTTTCGCAAAAATTTGCCTGGGAAAAATTCATCACACATCGAATTGGGCACAGTCGCGCCAAAAACTCCTGTGTTCGACAAACGCATTTCATAGATTTTTAGCCATTTTGCGAATTTTTCAGCAAAGCAAAACGGGACAGATTCGCTCATCACTAATAATAATATTTGTGTTTTGGTAAAGGGGGCACCTTGCACATGGGGTGGGGGCACCTTGCACATGGGGTGGGGGAGCCTTGCACATCGGATGGGGGCGCCTTGCACATGGGGTGGGGGAGCCTTGCACATGGGGTGGGGGCACCTTGCACATGGGGTGGGGGCACCTTGCACATGGGGTGGGGGAGCCTTGCACATGGGGTGAGGGCACCTTGCACATGGGGTGGGGGAGCCTTGCACATGGGGTGGGGGAGCCTTGCACATGGGGTGGGGGCGCCTTGCACATGGGGTGGGGGCGCCTTGCACATGGGGTGGGGGCGCCTTGCACATGGGGTGGGGGAGCCTTGCACATGGGGTGGGGGCGCCTTGCACATGGGGTGGGGGAGCCTTGCACATGGGGTGGGGGCGCCTTGCACATGGGGTGGGGGCGCCTTGCACATGGGGTGGGGGCGCCTTGCACATGGGGTGGGGGCGCCTTGCACATGGGGTGGGGGCGCCTTGCACATGGGGTGGGAACGCCTTGCACATGGGGTGGGGGCGCCTTGCACATGGGGTGGGGGCGCCTTGCACATGGGGTGGGGGAGCCTTGCACATGGGGTAGGGGCGACTTGCACATGGGGTGGGGGCACCTTGGATGCCTGACAGATAAGACAGTATTTTTGTTTATTGAAGGGAATATCCTCATGACATTATAGGCACCGACCTTCTCCTGCGCTTATTTAAAACAAGAAATAGTGCAATTAGGCTGGTGGGGTTGGTATTTATGATGGGGGCCCTTAGTTATTGTAATGTTCTAGGTTATTGGCTTTCTAGGAGCACTAATATGGCATCTGATTGGCACCCAGGTGAGTATCAAGATGGCGCCTCTTGGCTGCAGTAGATCTGGTATCTGAGTTACATTAGGTGTAAATAAAGAAGCCACCTTACCCCCCCCCCCCCTTCCTTTCCTGGTGAAAGATGAAGAAGCTGCGGTGGCAAAATGCATATTGGGGCTGATGGTGAGTAAATCGTAGGCAAAGCTTCTCTGTCTTTTTACACTTGTGCCTTCAGGGATCATAATGAGCAGACGGGCAGGAAAAGAGACAGACGCAGTGTGGGACTGAGATGCCAGGGGCCCCACTCTCATTATTATAATTCCTCCTCTCCTCCCTCAAACTCTTTATTATCCAAGTCTCTTTCCTCTACAAACTATTCTCTATTCTTCCATCTATCAAGCTTCCTTGTTCCCATACAGACATAGGGGATGACCATGAAACAGGCTGAATAGATAGAAGCACTGACACCTGGGCCCACCGGGAGTTTTCCTGGTTTCCTGCTGGGCCGGTCCGACACTGGGCAGAAGGAAAAGATGACGGAGAATAAGATTTGATGATGGCGGCCGGGTGCTCTGAACCGCGAGGGTCGGCCCTGTGTGGCGCCATCATGCTGTGGGGCTGCCTGTCGTCAGTAGGGTCTGGGCATCTTGCTGAAGTAGAAGGAAGAATTGTGCAAAATACACCAGTGGGGTCCCTAACCAAGGGCTCGGGGGGAACATGTTGCTCCCCAATTCCCCTGGATGTTGCTCCCAGTGGCCTCAAACCCGGTGTGATGCCAAACACAGACACCTTTAGGCTCCCATTCCCCAAAGGGGCTACCCAATAACCAATCACAGCCCTTATTTGGTACATACAGGTATAATTTAATGTTTGTGTTGCTCCCCAACTCTTTTTATATTTGAATCTTGGTCACTGCTAAAAAGGGTTGGGACCCCTAAAAATACACCAATCAAACACAGGGACAGACACATTGCAGTTCTCTGTGAGGTCCCCAAGCTGCTGCCGCCATACTACTGGGAAGATACTGAGGCTTTGCTAAACAGCCTGTGAGACCAGTCAGCAGGGAATGGGGGGGGGCGCTGGGGGGTACTGATAGGACGGGGTAAGGGGGTCAGTAAAGCAGCACAAAAGGTACATTTTAAAAGCACAATTCTTCTATTTCTAGAGGTACATAATGTAGTGTTAAAGTACATGTAAACCTTGGGGGTGCAGGGCCCACTGGGGCTTCTGCCTCAGGGACTTCACACACCTCCCCGCAGGGCCCCCCACCCGTCCTCCCCGCAGGGCCCCCCACCCGTCCTCCCCGCAGGGCCCCACACCCGTCCTCCCCGCAGGGCCCCCCACCCGTCCTCCCCGCAGGGCCCCCCACCCGTCCAACCCCGAGAGCGCGTAAATTAAACTTACCAGCAGAGCATCCGAGGGAGACTGGAGGGTCGGTGGAGCGCCCTGTGGGGATCGGGTCAGGCAGCCCAGTCCGACCCAGTTCCTACCATGTATAAAAGTTGAGCACATTTCCCCACCTGCATCATTTGCGCTGTATCTATCCCCTCTGTTCCCCGGCACCATCACATCTTCCTAAAACAAATAGCAGCTTTGAGCCAATTTTTCCCTTTGACTTCATCAGTGACATTTACATCTGCAAACAGCTGTGCGCTGTAAAGTTCATGCAATGAAGAATGCAGGCTTACACGGGCAGAACTCACTTACAGAGTTTTTTTCCTCTGCAAAACTATGGAGTTTGTGTAATAAAAGGAGGACAATCAGGAGGAACAAACTGAGCTCCTTAGAGATGAAATAAAAGGATCAATAAAGGTAAAGAGCACATTTTCCCTTTTCTTTGCCGGCAGAACGCTGGGATGTAGCTATGAGAAGGCCGGGGGGGGGGTTGTTGTTGTTTTGTTGCAGTTACAGCTGTTTTGGTCTCTCAGAGCCGCGTCTGGCTCCCCCCAACAGTCGAGTTTAGTTCCCTGCTGACTCGACTCTATTTCCAGGTGACTTGTGACAGCCGGATCTTTATATAAGTGGAATATTTATAGAGGGAGAGGCAGGGTCGGACTGGGGGTGCAGTGAAACACGTCAGGGAAGGACACCGGCGGCCGGGGGAGGGGCAACAGGGTCAGGTCTGGGGTGGGGGGGCCCACTGGGTACTTTCCCGGTGTCCCAGTCCAACCCTGGGGAGAGAAAAGTGTCCGACAAACAACAAACTACAGACACAGCTCTTTATATACGTGAGGGGAACCATTAATCTGAGCAGAACCCACACTACTCTATTCCCAGGACAGTCCCAGCCAATCAGGTCAGAGTTTGTTGTGTTTAGGGCGATTCATCTGTGCAGTCAGAAGGGGAGTTGGATCAGATAAGGTTTCCCTGTAGATCAAATCCTATTGAGTCCAAAGCTCCAGGTGTCTCTTTGTTGGAGCAGCTTAGACTTTTTGTATTGAGAAATATGGTGAATTCTCCCCGCCCCCTGCGCCAGAGTCTCCGCCCATTTACATCTCTTTGGTGGGGGCTGCACTGTAGCTGCAGGGACTGTTATGTAGTTTTATGGCAGGAAACCCATTGTCCCAGGTTACACCTTCATAGTTACCACATAATGGAAAGGTGAGATATCTATTAACCCATTATGTGTCTGGGCTCACAGTGGAACATACCAAATGCAGCCCCACATTCTCCCAGCGGATACAGAGGAGGCTTGAGAGTCATTGCATTTCATGAGAGGCCATTGGCCTTGGGCAGGAGGGGCGGGGCCATAAGGGACATAAATAAAAGGGCTATTTACAAAGGAGGTTACAAGAAATTTAAGGCCAAGTGACTACAACTTGAAATCATTCACATCTAAATTAGTAACAACACAGAACTGTACCAGGCGGCACTGAGGTCCGGCAGTTGTGCTGAGAAATGTTCTTGTTTATTGGGATCTCTGCACATAATGTTCCTGGGGGCTCCCCCTCCCCAGTGCTCCCACAAACACTACAAATGGAGACCCTTTGGGCTAAACATTAACCCTATGTGTAACAATGGCCCCTTTATTGGAGCTCCCTATAGATCCTCTCAGGTCCCTGTCTGGGTTTCATATGAGGGGTGGGCGTGTCCTAACGGTCCCTGCCAGAAGCACAGTAGGAGGGATCTCCTATTTGTGTAGGTACAAATGTAATTAATAGATGTGTCTGTTTTAATGGGAAACAGGGGCACAGAGTCCGTGTATAGAGGGGCCGGATACAGATCATGTGGGGATGTGGGGGGGCTCTTGGCCTTTGTGTTGCTGAGAGTTGGGGCACAATTTGTTTAGTGGGTCGGGAGCCAAACCAACAATTGCTAAATTATACAGCGATTAACATTTACAACGGCCAACAAATGTTTTGGGGGAATTCCTTTATCCTTACAGGTAAAATGGGCCGAGTGCCCCGGTGCTGGGGAGAGACACTCAGGGTAACGGGAACAACGGGAATTGAATGTAAATATGATCATTTCTCCCTGTCAGTGAGCGATTATTCTCCGATTCTGGAGTAGATTTTTTTATATTCTAAATAGAAACAAACAGAACAGTAACAGCTCTGAGACTGACCGAGTGGGGGCTCCGAGACTGACCGAGTGGGGGCTCCGAGACTGACCGAGTGCGGGCTCCGAGACTGACCGAGTGGGGGCTCCGAGACTGAGCGAGTGGGGGCTCCGAGACTGACCGAGTGGGAGGCTCCGAGACTGACCGAGTGGGGGCTCCGAGACTGACCGAGTGGGGGCTCCGAGACTGACCGAGTGGGGGCTCTGAGACTGACCGAGTGGGGGCTCTGAGACTGACCGAGTGGGGGCTCTGAAAAGAGCCTTTGGGTTTATAAGCGAATCAGCAGTCAGATTCAGCCCCCGAAGCCGTAGAGAGTGCGGCCCTGGCGCTTGAGAGCGTACACCACATCCATGGCGGTAACGGTCTTCCTCTTGGCGTGCTCGGTGTAGGTGACGGCGTCCCGGATGACATTCTCCAGGAAAACCTTGAGGACCCCCCGAGTCTCCTCATAGATGAGGCCAGAGATGCGCTTGACTCCCCCTCTCCGTGCCAGGCGGCGGATGGCGGGCTTGGTGATGCCCTGGATGTTATCCCGCAGCACCTTCCTGTGCCGCTTGGCGCCACCTTTCCCCAAACCCTTCCCGCCTTTACCGCGTCCGGACATGACTTTACCTTCCTACTAACTCTGTCAGAGAATAATTTCTGTAGCGCAGCCACCCGCTTATATACACAGGCACCGGACCTGAGCGGGAACTTGGGTGGGGGCGGAGTTTAGAACATCTGGGTAACTAGGCTCTTGATTGGACAATTCAAATGTCCCTTTGGATTCTAAAAACCAATGACTGAAGCTTAAATTAAACCGTTAATAATTTCAAATCGCCCGCCAAAATAATTTGCTCCAACCTCCTACAAAATATTGGGAGTGTATTAGTTACATTATTATTACTATATGATCGGCCCGTATATAATCTATACTGTGGCACCGTGTCTATTTGTCTAGTCCCCCCCTATACCGAGCAAAGCGTCACTGCGCAACACTGGTCGTGTTGAACGGTGGGGTTTAACACTTTCCTGTCTGGTTCATAGTAACAGAGATAAGGGGAAAATCGCTCGGAAACGCGAAGAAATAATCCCTATTGCGGTTCTATAGCGCTGTTTGTCTGTAACAGAATAACATCAATGTAACCCGTGTGTCAGCCAATCAGCTCTCAGATTGCTACATATCAGTAAATTACTAGGACTGTCGGGTTTGTTATTAAGGATAAGGCGCATTCCAACTGGGAAAAACCTATGGGAAGCACCGAAATGTCCCTGTATATTGTACCCACAGCCCAACCGCTCTCCGCGCGTTAGAGCAGCTCCAGCCCCCGCCAGAAATAATTATACCCCGGATTCTACCCGGTGCCAATGTTATCGACTGTTTCCTCATAATATTTACGTTCATTTATATTATAGAGCCCCTATAGCCAATAACCAGTTACAGATCTTATAGGGAGGGAGTGGGGGCCCTTAGAAGAGCCTTTGTGTTGCTGGGAGTAGGGCAGGAGATGGGGCAGCAGTTACTTGGCGCTGGTGTACTTGGTGACAGCCTTGGTGCCCTCGGACACGGCGTGCTTGGCCAGCTCCCCAGGCAGCAGCAGGCGGACCGCGGTCTGGATCTCCCGGGAGGTGATGGTGGAGCGCTTGTTGTAATGAGCCAGGCGGGAGGCTTCCCCTGCGATGCGCTCAAACACATCGTTGACAAAGGAGTTCATGATGCTCATGGCCTTGGAGGAGATGCCGGTATCGGGGTGCACCTGCTTCAGCACCTTGTACACGTAAATGGCGTAACTCTCCTTCCTTGTCTTCCTGCGCTTCTTCCCATCTTTCTTCTGGGTCTTGGTCACCGCTTTCTTGGAGCCTTTCTTCGCGGCTGGAGCGGACTTGGCTGGATCAGGCATGATCAACTATCCTTACGCTTTCCGATAAACGAGAAAACTGTTCTCTCCGCCTCCCGGGCTGCTGCTTTTATAGCCCTCCCATGCAAATAAGGCAGCCTGATATTACAGATTCTAATTGGTCAGCTTTGTCACATGGTATGAAATCCATCCTCCTTCAGACTCTGGCAGCAAATGGTTGGCGTTTGCTAAAGCGTCTTTGTAATTGGCTGCAGTAAATCCAGCTTGAAAAAAAAAAAAAAAACATTTATGGCGAGTTGGTTTCCTAGACACTATTGGTGCTTTCTGAACCAGCTATGTGATTGGTTGAATTGAGACTCAGCCAGTGAGAAAAGAGAGGCGGGCTACTAACTGTCTATAAAGAGTTGGAAATAGAAAGCAGGGCCGGAACTAGGGGTAGGCAGAAGAGGCAGCTGCCTAGGGCGCAACGATTGAGGGGCCTCTCCTGCCTACTCCTAGTGCTACTTTGTCATTAGCAGCGGAGGCAATGACCGATATAATTGCCCCACCCCCCCCCTGCACCGCCTCCTGTGCTTTGGCGCGCATGCGCCGTTCGGGGGGCGGGGAGGTGGGCAGAGTTGGCCGACCGTGTTGCCTAGGGCCTCGGAGTCTAATACAGATAACTAAAGTGCCTTTATTCAGTCGCGGTTACATCCCATTGCAGTATCTGGCAGTGCGGATCTATTAGAATGTTGTCTGGCACTGAAGGGTTTATAATCCCAGTTACTCAGAGGGGGCAGCAGGCAGGGCCGCCATCAGAAATCACGGGGCCCCTCACAACAAAATTTTCTGGGCCCCACCCTCCCATCAATACAAGGGATACACAAGCACTGGTAGCGAGGGCCCCCCTAAAACATTTGTGGCCAAGGGTTATGTTTTGCATTAGTGCCAGGGCAGGGACCCACTAAAACATTGCTAGCCAGCCCAGGGCCCCCTAAAACATTGTGGTCCTCCCCCAGTGTTCCCATACAATGGCCCGCTCCCTGCTGCTTCTTGACGCTCCCCCCCCCCAGAATCCTCCTGCTTCTTCCAGGGCCCCCTAAGCATCCTTCAGCTCCCCCCACCCAACATCCTGCTGCTTCTTCCAAGCTCCCCCCCAAGCATCCTTCACCTTCCCCCAGGGCCCCCCCAAGCATCCTCCACCTTCCCCCAGGGCCCACCCAAGCATCCTCCACCTTCCCCCAGGGAACCCCCCAAGCATCCTCCACCTTCCCCCAGGGCCCACCCAAGCATCCTCCACCTTCCCCCAGGGTCCCCCCAAGCATCCTCCACCTTCCCCAGAGCCCCCCCAAGCATCCTCCACCTTCCCCCAGGGTCCCCCCAAGCATCCTCCACCTTCCCCAGAGCCCCCCCAAGCATCCTCCACCTTCCCCCAGGGTCCCCCCAAGCATCCTCCACCTTCCCCAGAGCCCCCCCAAGTATCCTCCACCTTCCCCAGAGCCCCCCCAAGCATCCTCCACCTTCCCCCAGGGTCCCCCCAAGCATTCTCCACCTTCCCCAGAGCCCCCCCAAGTATCCTCCAGTCCTCTACTGCCGCCGCCGCCAGCATCCTTCTGCTTCCTCCGGCTCCTCACCTGTGTGAACTCCGGCTTCATTTGTATCTTCCACTACGTCCCGAGCTCCCCGCTACATGTGCGCTTTTATAGGGTTGCGCCCCGTGCGTGTGACGTCAGTGAGCACAGGGCGCAACTTTATAAAAGCGCACATGTAGCGGGGAGCTTGGGACATAACAGCGGACGCCGGCAATGGAAGTAACAGGGCCTGGAGTTGAGTGAAGGGGGCCCGAGGTAAAAAAAAACTCTAGCACAGCCGGGCCCCCTTTAAACGCCCGGGCCCAGGACAACTGTCCCCCCTGTGCCCCCCTGATGGCGGCCCTGGCAGCGGGGATCCCATAGCAGCCGATCAGGGGCAGAACAGCGGCTGCTTTACAGAATATAGATACGGAGCTACTTCGCCCGCTATTGTGGCAGCAAAAGGGAAATATTCTACGGTTTCATCATAATGACCATTTCATTGTTCAATGTTTGAAAATAGCCAATAGCGTGCAAGCATTTTGACGGGATTTCTGTATTCATAACTGATTGGCCAGAGAACACTGGGTGGGTTTATAGTGAACCAATTATTGGGATTATTTGCTCGGCGGTTTAAACGCAAAACTGTTGTTTTCAGCCGGATAGAATCACGTAAATTGTGAGAATATAAACTGACTAGAGCTTCCCATTATTCCCCTGAGAAATTGGAAGATCCTCGATTGTGGGGCTCCAGTCGGTTTGGCGCATTATTATCCGATAGGGGATTCCCGGGAGTAACAAGTACAGGGGCTGAGAGCTCGGAGGAACCTGCAGCTCAGTCCGTGTATAAATAGGGATCAGTAATGAGCCGGTTCCTATTACAGAGCCCGGGGGGGGGGTTAGGGGACGCGGCTGGGGCACCTGCAGGGCCCCTGGGGCGGGAGTCCCGGTCCGACCCTGTTCATGTTTGTGGCTGTAATGTGACAAAATGTCGAAAAGTTCAAGGAGGCCGAATACTTTTGCAAGCCACTGTATGTATGTATGTGTAACTTTATTTATAAGGGTACGCAGCGCTGTACAGTCTTACACAATTACACACAGGGAGGACAAGTGATATAATAAATAAATACAATAAATATATATAAATGCACAGGGAATAAGTGCCATGGGGTATGAGACACAGTAGGAAGGAGAAAGAAAGATTGTCAGCGCTTAGTTTGCCTTTAAAAATAATTTAAAAAAATAATTTTTGCAAAAAATGAGGTGTTAGTACCACACTTTGGCCAAAATACGTAAGCTCACGTGCCCCGTCAAGGCCCCTCATTGTACGTGAGTCCTACACTGTCTAATGACTTTGAGTCTGTGATGCAATTAAAATAAAGTCCCCCAGGAAACAATGTGACTGAGATTGGCCAAAGTGTGGTACTAACACCTCATTTTTTGCAAAAATTATTTTTTAAAATTATTTTTAAAGGCAAACTAAGCGCTGGCAATCTTTCTCTCTGTGTATAAGTAATGGCTTTTTATCGTTTCTAGCAGCTGCTCAACTCCAGATTGTGGGTTAGACCGAGCGCTGGCGATGTCTTCCTGTGTTTTACAGTAGGAAGGAGGTCCCTGCCCCGTAGAGCTTACAGTCTAAAGCTGGCCATACACGCACCGATAATATCGCATGAAACCTTGTTTTGTACGATATTCGGTGTGTGTATGGCGAGTTGGCGAGTCGACCGATATCGCAGGAGGCTGCTGATAGACCAGGCCATAGAAGGCGCCTGAGCAAAATCTGCCTTCAGGGCGGAATCGGCAGAAGGAGGTAGAAATCCTATTGTTTCTAACCCCATATCTGCCCTGAACGTTAGGGGCCGATTGTACGATCTCACAAATCGCCATGTGTGTGGCCCCCTTTAGTATTGTAAAGTATTCAAGGGCCAGACATCTCCCACAATGCCCAGCGAGCCATCTACTAACCTGTTTGTAGAGTCGCTATCCGCTATCCAAACATCCGATTGGTGTTAACCCTTTTAGGAATTTCAGGTCTGGTCGGTCAGTCCTGGGTTTCCCACTTGGATCCTATTGCTAATCATGGAGCTGTAAGAACCTTAAAGCAGATACATAGGATTAATGGGAAACCCCTAACCCTGTAGGCAATTATGAATAATATCCGGTGCTGGTTTCCCTTTGGGCTAAACATTAACCCTATCTGTAACAATGGCCCCTTTATTGGAGCTCCCTATAGATCCTCTCAGGTCCCTGTCTGGGTTTCAAGTGAGGGGTGGGCGTGTCCTAACGGTCCCTGCCAGAAGCACAGTAGGAGGGGGAGAGCCAATCACAGCCCTGCAGTCACACAAGCACAGACAGGCTTCAGTTCCCTATCAGGTCAGCCTAGCTGCTGATTGGTTCCTATCCTACAGTGCAGGGTACGGAGGGCCGCCGGCTCCCCAGCTCATCCAGAGAATTCAGCCAGCAGGAAGTGGCACAGATGGGCGGGGCTAGTGGGGTTTGGGGGAATTTCTCAATAAATCAGTCAGAAACACAACTTTAAGCACAATCCTTCTATATCTAGAGGAGTATAATTCCCTGGTACATTCATCATTTTTATAGGATATGTCTCCTTTAAAGCAGATACATAGGATTAATGGGAAACCCCCTAACCCTGTAGGCAATTATGAACAGCTCCCTTACTGTGCATGCTGGGAAATGTTTCCGGCTCAGTGACTGGGTGTGCTGACAGTGTGCCTCACAGTATGTAGCAGGGCTTTAACCCTGCGTGTGTCCAACCGCACCTCAGCTGCTAGTGCTGCTTGGTTGCCTTAGTTACTGGTTTTCAGCAACTTCCTGACGGAATAAACTCGTTTGTCATTTTTACACTTACACAGCAGTCTGTGAGTTTTCCCTCTGTCCCTAACTCTGCAGTCTGTGAGTTTTCCCTCTGTCCCTAACTCTGCAGTCTGTGAGTTTTCCCTCTGTCCCTAACTCTGCAGTCTGTGAGTTTTCCCTCTGTCCCTAACTCTGTGTCCCGCCCTTGTGCTCACTGATCCAATCATTCTTCTCCGCTGCTCTCTGTCCCGCCCACATTCCCCTCCCAGCCAATGAGTGAGTGTCCCAGCTCCTCAGTTCCCTCCCTCACAGCTACAGGCAGCAGAGCAGTGTGGGAAAGAGGTGAGTAAGGGAGCGGGGCTGCACTAATGGTGGCACTAAAGGAGCAGTGTTACCTTGTTGTTCCCAACACATGAGCTGATTCCCAGGGACACTTTGCTACTGAGTCAGTGCAGTTTCTGTGGCAGCTCCAAGCCCAACCCACCCACCATAAGTGAATTCCTCTCCCATTTGGTACCAAGGCCCCCCTGCAGCCTGAGGGGAAGCACTGAGGGGCCCATTCTTGGCAGGAAAGGGAAAGTGTTGATTGGCAGACATTGCATCATTAGAGGGAAGTTTAACAGGGGATTGTGGGATTGGTAGTTCAGCCCATGGCTAGACTACTTATTCTATTCCCTGCTTGGAATTGTTTTGGGGGATATTGCTGGGAATAATCCCCTATAGAAATGTGTAAGTGCTTAATTCCACTTCCAGGCCCCTCCCTCCCACAAGGAGCCAATGGGAATGTGGGAGGAAGCGAGTGACCCAGTGATGGGGAAGAAGGATAAAAATGAGGAGCGGAAGGAGAGAATCCTGAATCTCACACTGGAGATTATCTATCTGCTGACTGGAGAGGTGAGGGGGGCACTGTGAGTGGCACAGTGAGAAGAGACTGTCTGTCTGTACAAAGGGGGTCTCTCTGCTGCGTTACACACTCATCATTCTCTCTCCCTCTCAATACATAGGGCTACGTCATCCCTAAGAAGAAGAGCCCAACTGTGGGTTTGGGGGCCCTGCATGCCCCTGGCTCCGTCATACAGAAGGAAAATGACAAGAAGATCCTGGAACTCATCTCCAACATCATCCAGCTGCTGACTGGAGAGGTGGGTGCGGCCCCCCAATCCCCCCTTATTGTTTAGTAACAGTGTATGATAATCCCTTTCTCTGGCTGGGGGATGACTGTAACATTGTGTGTGCCAGGTTGCCATAAGGTGTGAGGATGTTTCCATCTATTTTTCCTTGGAGGAGTGGGAGTATATAAAAGGAAACAAGGCCCTTTACAAGGAAGGGATAAAGGAGGAGGAGGAGCCCCAGCAGCTCCGCCCACTGGGTGAGTAATGGTTTCTATCATATACAGAGCATAGAATGCAGGATATCAGGCCGTTTAAGAAGCACATGGAAAGTCAGTTAGTGAATCAGTTTATACCCAGTTTATCAGACATTGCCAGGGCCGGCATCAAAAACTTTGGGGCCCCCATACAAGTTATTTTTGGGTCTGTATGTGAGTGGATAGATAGGTCAGTGTGGGTCTGTATGTGAGTGGATAGGTCAGTATGGGTCTGTATGTGAGTGGATAGGTCAGTGTGGGTCTGTATGTGAGTGGATAGATAGGTCAGTGTGGGTCTGTATGTGAGTGGATAGGTCAGTATGGGTCTGTATGTGAGTGGATAGGTCAGTGTGGGTCTGTATGTGAGTGGATAGGTCAGTGTGGGTCTGTATGTGAGTGGATAGATAGGTCAGTGTGGGTCTGTATGTGAGTGGATAGATAGGTCAGTGTGGGTCTGTATGTGAGTGGATAGATAGGTCAGTGTGGGTCTGTATGTGAGTGGATAGATAGGTCAGTGTGGGTCTGTATGTGAGTGGATAGATAGGTCAGTGTGGGTCTGTATGTGAGTGGATAGATAGGTCAGTGTGGGTCTGTATGTGAGTGGATAGATAGGTCAGTGTGGGTCTGTATGTGAGTGGATAGATAGGTCAGTGTGGGTCTGTATGTGAGTGGATAGATAGGTCAGTGTGGGTCTGTATGTGAGTGGATAGATAGGTCAGTGTGGGTCTGTATGTGAGTGGATAGATAGGTCAGTGTGGGTCTGTATGTGAGTGGATAGATAGGTCAGTGTGGGTCTGTATGTGAGTGGATAGATAGGTCAGTGTGGGTCTGTATGTGAGTGGATAGGTCAGTGTGGGTCTGTATGTGAGTGGATAGGTCAGTGTGGGTCTGTATGTGAGTGGATAGGTCAGTGTGGGTCTGTATGTGAGTGGATAGATAGGTCAGTATGGGTCTGTATGTGAGTGGATAGGTCAGTGTGGGTCTGTATGTGAGTGGATAGATAGGTCAGTGTGGGTCTGTATGTGAGTGGATAGATAGGTCAGTGTGGGTCTGTATGTGAGGGGATAGATAGGTCAGTGTGGGTCTGTATGCGAGTGGATAGATAGGTCAGTGTGGGTCTGTATGTGAGGGGATAGGTCAGTGTGGGTCTGTATGTGAGTGGATAGGTCAGTATGAGTCTGTATGTGAGTGGATAGATAGGTCAGTGTGGGTCTGTATGTGAGTGGATAGGTCAGTGTGGGTCTGTATGTGAGTGGATAGGTCAGTGTGGGTCTGTATGTGAGTGGATAGATAGGTCAGTGTGGGTCTGTATGTGAGTGGATAGGTCAGTGTGGGTCTGTATGTGAGTGGATAGGTCAGTGTGGGTCTGTATGTGAGTGGATAGATAGGTCAGTGTGGGTCTGTATGTGAGTGGATAGATAGGTCAGTATGGGTCTGTATGTGAGTGGATAGGTCAGTGTGGGTCTGTATGTGAGAGGATAGGTCAGTGTGGGTGTGTGGGCGTTGGGTACACTTGGAAGGGTTGAACTTGATGGACTCTGGTCTTTTTTCAATCCTATGTAACTATGTAAATAACAGTCTCTATCCTTCCCTTTAGCAGCCTGTGAGTATAAAGATGGGAGCGATGTTACAGCACATACGGAAGCAACTTTATGTTGTAATAATGATGGGAATCTCACAAACCCTGATGTTTCTCCAGCGGAACAGCCCCCACCAGCCAATGGGATTAAAGAGGAAGAGGCTTCATGTAAAGGGGGAAACCAATCAGATTGCAGCATTAATCCCCTTACAGAACAGAGACAGGGAACAGACACACCTACTCCTATCATGGGGTGCAGCCAGAATACCTCACAAATGAAGGGTAATAATTACAATGAAAATTCCCACCCATCTCTACAGAAATCTGACAAAAAAAATAAATTACTTGGGAAATACAGCTGCAATGAGTGTCATAAACATTTTACTCAGAAGAAAAACTTAGATAAACATCATAGAACCCACACTGGGGAGAAGCCATTTTCTTGTTCTGATTGCGGGAAATCTTTTTCAACAAAACCTGGACTTGATCGTCATCACAAAACCCACACAGGGGAGAAACCATTTTCTTGCTCTGAATGTGGGAAATGTTTTATAACAAAACCAGAACTTGATCTTCATCATAGAACCCACACATGGGAGAAACCATTTTCTTGTTCTGAATGTGGGAAATGTTTTACAAATGTATCTAATCTTATTCGTCATCAAAGGACTCACACGGGGGAAAAACCATTTTTTTGTTCTGAGTGTGGAAAATGTTTTTCAAATGCATCAAACCTTATTCGTCATCGCAGAACCCACACAGGAGATAATCCATTTTCTTGTTGCAAATGTGGGAAATGTTTTACAAATGTATCTAATCTTATTCGTCATCAAAGGACTCACACAGGGGAGAAACCATTTTCTTGTTCTGAATGTGGGAAATGTTTTTCAAAGCAATCTTACCTTGATCGTCATCAAAGGACTCACACAGGGGAGAAACCATTCTCTTGTTCTGATTGTGGGAAATCTTTTTCAACAAAACCTGAACTTGATCATCATCATAGAATCCACACTGGGGAGAAACCATTCTCTTGTTCTGAATGTGGGAAATTGTTTTCAAATGCAACAAACCTTATGCGACATCAAAGGATTCACACAGGGGAGAAAACATTTGCTTGTTCTAAATGAGGAAAATTATTTGCATTGAACAGTAGTCCTAAGCTGGCCATATATACACAAATATTATCGTAGGAAACCTTGTTTCGTACAATATTCTGTGAGTGTATGGCGGATCGACGAGGCGGACAATCTTGCAGAAGCTTTGGATATCGATCGTCTCGTTGATCGGGTGGGACAAAAGATTTTGATTGGAGCCTGAGCAAAATCTGCATTTAGGGCTGAATCATCAGGTCGAGGTAGAATCCCTATTATTTCTACCTCCATAGCTGACGATTCAGCCCTGAATGTCAATGGTCACAGGAAAGATTGTAATTGGTACGTGTATGGCTGTCTTGGGCAGATGCTGTTCCCTAATGCTCACACAGTAGGTAACATAATGGGGATATACCCAGCTGGGAATGACTTGCCGGGTACATAGGCTCTTACTGGGTAAATATAAAGCCTATAACATCATCTTGTCATTATTAACCCAATGTCATTTCCAATGGGGCATTTGTTGAGATGAAAGGAAAGCGTCTTGTTACATAAAATTAGTTTTGCGAAAAGCCTTTTTTCAGATGTGTCAGACCGATCTATTGCTGAAATTTAAATTTGTTAGTTAATAAGATATCGAATGTGTTTTTTTTTTTATAATTAGCCAGTAGTAGAATGGCATTATGTTATGGCCGTGGAGATTTAACGGAGCCCTTTGATCATAGAGACGTTGATGTTGCTGTAAGAGAAAACGTTTATTGATAACACATATATGGAGAAGTGCGCATAGACAGTCACTTCTAACCTGTTCCTGGAGAGAGTGGGGCTTTTATAGGGTTTCCTGATGGGACAAAAAGGAGCCCCTACTAATGAGAGGGGAGGGGCTTGGCCAAGGAGCCGTTAGCCGGCCATACACACACCAATATTATCATATGAAACTTCCTTTGTACAATATTCTGTGAGTGGTTACACAAATAAGAGGATTGTGGAAAATCCCTCATCAGTACCATTATATGTAATGTATATACAGGTTGGATATACAAGGTCTACACCCCTGCAAAATGGCGGGTTTTTGTTTAATAAATAAATAAAAAAGACTGTTTGCAATTTTCTGATTTCTTACACTTCATTACAGCTTTAATCGAGCTTTAAAACCCTGTCTGAACTGTAGGTTTCGAATTCCCCGCTAATTATGAGAAGAGATCTGAAACGGACAGAAATGGTTTCTCATGAAATAAGACGTATCCCACAGGGAGGCCGGGGTTCTACCATCACAAACCATAGATGAACAATTTTCTTATTGGCTGAAGGTTCTGCTAAAATAAAGTTTCGAACCGATTCAACGTGTCCCTTTCATCCTGAGCCAATGAACCTGCCTGTATGTTTTGGGGTTGGGCAGGAACAGAAGTGCCCAGGGAGAAGATACAAGATGCATAGTGCCCAAGTCACCATCTGACTCAGTACCGACCCACCAAGCCTTTGGGTTTCTGAAACGGGAACAGATAAACTTCAATAGGGAGGAACACAATTTTACTAATTAAAACCCTACATTTATTATTATTATTTATATAGCGCCATCAATTTACGCAGGCTTACCCAGTTACATGGGAGTAGGAGAAACAATAGGTTAGCTGAAAGCAGTTCTAATGTGTAGCGCTGGCTGAAAGCTCAGACTCAGTCACACTTTACTGCTGCGCTGCAAGTTGGAGTGATATCCCCCCCCTCCCCCCCAGCAGCCGATCAGCAGAACAATGGGAAGGGAGCAAGATAGCAGCTCCCAGTAGGTATCAGAATAGCACTCAATAGTAAGAAATCCAAGTCCGGCTTGGGACTCCTCCAGTTACATGGGAGTAGGAGAAACAATAGGTTAGCTGAAAGCAGTTCTAATGTGTAGCGCTGGCTGAAAGCTCAGACTCAGTCACACTTTACTGCTGCGCTGCAAGTTGGAGTGATATCCCCCCACCCCCAGCAACCGATCAGCAGAACAATGGGAAGGGAGCAAGATAGCAGCTCCCAGTAGGTATCAGAATAGCACTCAATAGTAAGAAATCCAAGTCCGGCTTGGGACTCCTCCAATTACATGGGAGTAGGAGAAACAATAGGTTAGCTGAAAGCAGCACCTGGAGTTACATTCTCAAATGAGTTCTTTTCAGTCCCCTTTAAAGTGTAGGGAAGCAGAAACAGCAGCACAACCTGTAACAGCACAGACATTACTGAACATGGGACATGGGGAAATTAGAAAAACTACATACCCCAGAATTCCCTGCAGCTTTACAGCTCCCTTACTGTGCATGCTGGGAAATGTTTCTGGCTCAGTGACTGGGTGTGCTGACAGTGTGCCTCACAGTATGTAGCAGGGCTTTAACCCTGCGTGCTAATTCATTGCCATAGTTTCATGTAACTTTGTTTGTTAATGAGCCCTCACATTTTCACTCTGCTCCAGGGTTGCCAGATTTATTTTTCCAAACCAGCAAAAGTCAGCTCTAAAACCAGCCCCAAACTAGCCAAAAGCCACTTTGAAAAAGGCCCAAAAATAGCCCAATATGTGAAATGAAAAAAATTCTACAAAAATAGTATATATGGGAAAACCTGCCTTTTTAAAGGAGACATATTGGATAAATGGGAAAAAACGCTAATTTTGTAGGCAATTATGAATAATATCCGGTGCTGGTTTCCCTTTGGGCTAAACATTAACCCTATCTGTAACAATGGCCCCTTTATTGGAGCTCCCTATAGATCCTCTCAGGTCCCTGTCTGGGTTTCACATGAGGGGTGGGCGTGTCCTAACGGTCCCTGCCAGAAGCACAGTAGGAGGGGGAGAGCCAATCACAGCCCTGCACTCACACAAGCACAGACAGGCCTCAGTTCCCTATCAGGTCAGCCTAGCTGCTGATTGGTTCCTATCCTACAGTGCAGGGTACGGAGGGCCGCCGGCTCCCCAGCTCATCCAGAGAATTCAGCCAGCAGGAAGTGGCACAGATGGGCGGGGCTAGTGGGGTTTTTGTGGAATTTCTCAAAAAAATCAGTCCAAAATACAACTTTTTAAGCACATTCCTTCTATATCTAGAGGAGTATAATTCCCTGGTACATTCATCATTTTTATAGGATATGTCTCCTTTAAAGTGAATAATCATTCCCCATGCCCTGTGCCCCCTCTCCAGTTACTGGGATGGCTGATAATGCCCTCTGTGCCCAGTCCAGCTGGGAAGTCACTACAGAAATAGATTCAGAATGTTGCATTAACCCCAGGCATGATATACATATGGGTGCGTTAAACTACAACTCCCAGCAGCCCCAAGAGATCCTGAGACTTATAGCTTAAGGATCAACAGCAGAACTGCCCCACATCCCAGTAGAAAGTAACGGTACAATCACATACCCTATAGAGCAGGGAGCAGGGGGTAGAACTGCCCCACATCCCAGTAGAAAGTAACGGTACAATCACATACCCTATAGAGCAGGGGGTAGAACTGCCCCACATCCCAGTAGAAAGTAACAGTACAATCACATACCCTATAGAGCAGGGGGTAGAACTGCCCCACATCCCAGTAGAAAGTAACAGTACAATCACATACCCTATAGAGCAGGGGGTAGAACTGCCCCACATCCCAGTAGAAAGTAACAGTACAATCACATACCCTATAGAGCAGGGGGTAGAACTGCCCCACATCCCAGTAGAAAGTAACAGTACAATCACATACCCTATAGAGCAGGGAGCAGGGGGTAGAACTGCCCCACATCCCAGTAGAAAGTAACAGTACAATCACATACCCTATAGAGCAGGGGGTAGAACTGCCCCACATCCCAGTAGAAAGTAACAGTACAATCACATACCCTATAGAGCAGGGAGCAGGGGGTAGAACTGCCCCACATCCCAGTAGAAAGTAACAGTACAATCACATACCCTATAGAGCAGGGAGCAGGGGGTAGAACTGCCCCACATCCCAGTAGAAAGTAACAGTACAATCACATACCCTATAGAGCAGGGAGCAGGGGGTAGAACTGCCCCACATCCCAGTAGAAAGTAACAGTACAATCACATACCCTATAGAGCAGGGGGTAGAACTGCCCCACATCCCAGTAGAAAGTAACGGTACAATCACATACCCTATAGAGCAGGGGGTAGAACTGCCCCACATCCCAGTAGAAAGTAACAGTACAATCACATACCCTATAGAGCAGGGAGCAGGGGGTAGTACTGCCCCACATCCCAGTAGAAAGTAACAGTACAATCACATACCCTATAGAGCAGGGGGTAGAACTGCCCCACATCCCAGTAGAAAGTAACAGTACAATCACATACCCTATAGAGCAGGGAGCAGGGGGTAGAACTGCCCCACATCCCAGTAGAAAGTAACAGTACAATCACATACCCTATAGAGCAGGGGGTAGAACTGCCCCACATCCCAGTAGAAAGTAACAGTACAATCACATACCCTATAGAGCAGGGGGTAGAACTGCCCCACATCCCAGTAGAAAGTAACAGTACAATCACATACCCTATAGAGCAGGGAGCAGGGGGTAGAACTGCCCCACATCCCAGTAGAAAGTAACAGTACAATCACATACCCTATAGAGCAGGGGGTAGAACTGCCCCACATCCCAGTAGAAAGTAACAGTACAATCACATACCCTATAGAGCAGGGGGTAGAACTGCCCCACATCCCAGTAGAAAGTAACAGTACAATCACATACCCTATAGAGCAGGGGGCAGGGGGTAGAACTGCCCCACATCCCAGTAGAAAGTAACAGTACAATCACATACCCTATAGAGCAGGGGGTAGAACTGCCCCACATCCCAGTAGAAAGTAACGGTACAATCACATACCCTATAGAGCAGGGAGCAGGGGGTAGAACTGCCCCACATCCCAGTAGAAAGTAACAGTACAATCACATACCCTATAGAGCAGGGAGCAGGGGGTAGAACTGCCCCACATCCCAGTAGAAAGTAACAGTACAATCACATACCCTATAGAGCAGGGGGCAGGGGGTAAAACTGCCCCACATCCCAGTAGAAAGTAACAGTACAATCACATACCCTATAGAGCAGGGGGTAGAACTGCCCCACATCCCAGTAGAAAGTAACAGTACAATCACATACCCTATAGAGCAGGGAGCAGGGGGTAGAACTGCCCCACATCCCAGTAGAAAGTAACAGTACAATCACATACCCTATAGAGCAGGGAGCAGGGGGTAGAACTGCCCCACATCCCAGTAGAAAGTAACAGTACAATCACATACCCTATAGAGCAGGGGGTAGAACTGCCCCACATCCCAGTAGAAAGTAACAGTACAATCACATACCCTATAGAGCAGGGAGCAGGGGGTAGAACTGCCCCACATCCCAGTAGAAAGTAACAGTACAATCACATACCCTATAGAGCAGGGGGTAGAACTGCCCCACATCCCAGTAGAAAGTAACAGTACAATCACATACCCTATAGAGCAGGGGGTAGAACTGCCCCACATCCCAGTAGAAAGTAACAGTACAATCACATACCCTATAGAGCAGGGAGCAGGGGGTAGAACTGCCCCACATCCCAGTAGAAAGTAACAGTACAATCACATACCCTATAGAGCAGGGGGTAGAACTGCCCCACATCCCAGTAGAAAGTAACAGTACAATCACATACCCTATAGAGCAGGGGGTAGAACTGCCCCACATCCCAGTAGAAAGTAACAGTACAATCACATACCCTATAGAGCAGGGGGCAGGGGGTAGAACTGCCCCACATCCCAGTAGAAAGTAACAGTACAATCACATACCCTATAGAGCAGGGGGTAGAACTGCCCCACATCCCAGTAGAAAGTAACAGTACAATCACATACCCTATAGAGCAGGGGGTAGAACTGCCCCACATCCCAGTAGAAAGTAACAGTACAATCACATACCCTATAGAGCAGGGAGCAGGGGGTAGAACTGCCCCACATCCCAGTAGAAAGTAACAGTACAATCACATACCCTATAGAGCAGGGAGCAGGGGGTAGAACTGCCCCACATCCCAGTAGAAAGTAACAGTACAATCACATACCCTATAGAGCAGGGGGTAGAACTGCCCCACATCCCAGTAGAAAGTAACAGTACAATCACATACCCTATAGAGCAGGGGGTAGAACTGCCCCACATCCCAGTAGAAAGTAACAGTACAATCACATACCCTATAGAGCAGGGAGCAGGGGGTAGAACTGCCCCACATCCCAGTAGAAAGTAACAGTACAATCACATACCCTATAGAGCAGGGGGTAGAACTGCCCCACATCCCAGTAGAAAGTAACAGTACAATCACATACCCTATAGAGCAGGGGGTAGAACTGCCCCACATCCCAGTAGAAAGTAACAGTACAATCACATACCCTATAGAGCAGGGGGCAGGGGGTAGAACTGCCCCACATCCCAGTAGAAAGTAACAGTACAATCACATACCCTATAGAGCAGGGGGTAGAACTGCCCCACATCCCAGTAGAAAGTAACGGTACAATCACATACCCTATAGAGCAGGGAGCAGGGGGTAGAACTGCCCCACATCCCAGTAGAAAGTAACAGTACAATCACATACCCTATAGAGCAGGGAGCAGGGGGTAGAACTGCCCCACATCCCAGTAGAAAGTAACAGTACAATCACATACCCTATAGAGCAGGGGGCAGGGGGTAAAACTGCCCCACATCCCAGTAGAAAGTAACAGTACAATCACATACCCTATAGAGCAGGGGGTAGAACTGCCCCACATCCCAGTAGAAAGTAACAGTACAATCACATACCCTATAGAGCAGGGAGCAGGGGGTAGAACTGCCCCACATCCCAGTAGAAAGTAACAGTACAATCACATACCCTATAGAGCAGGGAGCAGGGGGTAGAACTGCCCCACATCCCAGTAGAAAGTAACAGTACAATCACATACCCTATAGAGCAGGGAGCAGGGGGTAGAACTGCCCCACATCCCAGTAGAAAGTAACAGTACAATCACATACCCTATAGAGCAGGGAGCAGGGGGTAGAACTGCCCCACATCCCAGTAGAAAGTAACAGTACAATCACATACCCTATAGAGCAGGGGGCAGGGGGTAGAACTGCCCCACATCCCAGTAGAAAGTAACAGTACAATCACATACCCTATAGAGCAGGGGGTAGAACTGCCCCACATCCCAGTAGAAAGTAACAGTACAATCACATACCCTATAGAGCAGGGGGTAGAACTGCCCCACATCCCAGTAGAAAGTAACAGTACAATCACATTCCCTATAGAGCAGGGAGCAGGGGGTAGAACTGCCCCACATCCCAGTAGAAAGTAACAGTACAATCACATACCCTATAGAGCAGGGAGCAGGGGGTAGAACTGCCCCACATCCCAGTAGAAAGTAACAGTACAATCACATACCCTATAGAGCAGGGAGCAGGGGGTAGAACTGCCCCACATCCCAGTAGAAAGTAACAGTACAATCACATACCCTATAGAGCAGGGAGCAGGGGGTAGAACTGCCCCACATCCCAGTAGAAAGTAACAGTACAATCACATACCCTATAGAGCAGGGAGCAGGGGGTAGAACTGCCCCACATCCCAGTAGAAAGTAACAGTACAATCACATACCCTATAGAGCAGGGGGCAGGGGGTAGAACTGCCCCACATCCCAGTAGAAAGTAACAGTACAATCACATACCCTATAGAGCAGGGGGTAGAACTGCCCCACATCCCAGTAGAAAGTAACAGTACAATCACATACCCTATAGAGCAGGGGGTAGAACTGCCCCACATCCCAGTAGAAAGTAACAGTACAATCACATTCCCTATAGAGCAGGGAGCAGGGGGTAGAACTGCCCCACATCCCAGTAGAAAGTAACAGTACAATCACATACCCTATAGAGCAGGGAGCAGGGGGTAGAACTGCCCCACATCCCAGTAGAAAGTAACAGTACAATCACATACCCTATAGAGCAGGGAGCAGGGGGTAGAACTGCCCCACATCCCAGTAGAAAGTAACAGTACAATCACATACCCTATAGAGCAGGGAGCAGGGGGTAGAACTGCCCCACATCCCAGTAGAAAGTAACAGTACAATCACATACCCTATAGAGCAGGGAGCAGGGGGTAGAACTGCCCCACATCCCAGTAGAAAGTAACAGTACAATCACATACCCTATAGAGCAGGGGGTAGAACTGCCCCACATCCCAGTAGAAAGTAACAGTACAATCACATACCCTATAGAGCAGGGGGTAGAACTGCCCCACATCCCAGTAGAAAGTAACAGTACAATCACATACCCTATAGAGCAGGGGGTAGAACTGCCCCACATCCCAGTAGAAAGTAACAGTACAATCACATACCCTATAGAGCAGGGGGTAGAACTGCCCCACATCCCAGTAGAAAGTAACAGTACAATCACATTCCCTATAGAGCAGGGAGCAGGGGGTAGAACTGCCCCACATCCCAGTAGAAAGTAACAGTACAATCACATACCCTATAGAGCAGGGGGTAGAACTGCCCCACATCCCAGTAGAAAGTAACAGTACAATCACATACCCTATAGAGCAGGGAGCAGGGGGTAGAACTGCCCCACATCCCAGTAGAAAGTAACAGTACAATCACATACCCTATAGAGCAGGGAGCAGGGGGTAGAACTGCCCCACATCCCAGTAGAAAGTAACAGTACAATCACATACCCTATAGAGCAGGGGGCAGGGGGTAGAACAGACAGGCTGAGCCTGAATATAATAGAAATGGGAGCCTCTGTCTGTACTGTCCAATTGCATGCTGGGTATTGTAGTTTTATATTAATCCTAACTGTAGGCTAATTGCTAGATACAAACTACATTACCCAGCATGCAGTGCAACATGCACACTAGGGGGGAAAAAACTTTGCAAAACTAGTTTGCAAAATTACCAAAAAATAGCCCAAAACTGTACCTTGGCGGGTTTGTACTTTGGAAACCCACTGGGGCTTTAAATTAGTAGCCCAATTTGGTGGGAAAACTGCCAACCTGGCAACCCTGCTCTGCTCACTGTATGAAAAACAAAGGAGTTGAAAAACTTGAAAGGATTAGTTGTTTTAACACTTACAAAACAATCTGTGAGTTTTCCCTCTGTCCCTAACTCATTCTCCCGCCCTTGTGCTCACTCACCCAATCATTCTTCTCCGCTGCTCTCTGCCCCGCCCACATTCCCCTCCCAGCCAATGAGTGAGTGTCCCAGCTCCTCAGTTCCCTCCCTCACAGCTACAGGCAGCAGAGCAGTGTGGGAAAGAGGTGAGTAAGGGAGCGGGGCTGCACTAATGGTGGCACTAAAGGAGCAGTGTTACCTTGTTGTTCCCAACACATGAGCTGATTCCCAGGGACACTTTGCTACTGAGTCAGTGCAGTTTCTGTGGCAGCTCCAAGCCCAACCCACCCACCATAAGTGAATTCCTCTCCCATTTGGTACCAAGGCCCCCCTGCAGCCTGAGGGGAAGCACTGAGGGGCCCATTCTTGGCAGGAAAGGGAAAGTGTTGATTGGCAGACATTGCATCATTAGAGGGAAGTTTAACAGGGGATTGTGGGATTGGTAGTTCAGCCCATGGCTAGACTAGTTATTCTTATAGAAATGTCTAACTGCTTAATTTCACTTCCAGGCCCCTCCCTCCCACAAGGAGCCAATGGGAATGTGGGAGGAAGCGAGTGACCCAGTGATGGGGAAGAAGGATAAAAATGAGGAGCGGAAGGAGAGAATCCTGAATCTCACACTGGAGATTATCAATCTGCTGACTGGAGAGGTGAGGGGGGCCAAGCCAACCGGGCGCCCCAGGCAACCCGGTCATATTGCCCCCCATGCATTTTGGCGCGTATGCACAGTTTTCGTGCGGGGGGGTTGCAATACAAATTGCAATGGTGCACAGACTAGAGAGGTAAGCAGGAGAGGCTCTTGTCTGGAAGCCCCCAATCGTTGCGCCCTAGGCAGCTGCCTCTTCTGCCTACCCCTAGTTCTGGCCCTGGTCTCTCTGCTGCGTTACACACTCATCATTCTCTCTCCCTCTCAATACATAGGGCTACGTCATCCCTAAGAAGAAGAGCCCAACTGTGGGTTTGGGGGCCCTGCATGCCCCTGGCTCCGTCATACAGAAGGAAAATGACAAGAAGATCCTGGAACTCATCTCCAACATCATCCAGCTGCTGACTGGAGAGGTGGGTGCGGCCCCCCAATCCCCCCTTATTGTTTAGTAACAGTGTATGATAATCCCTTTCTCTGGCTGGGGGATGACTGTAACATTGTGTGTGCCAGGTTGCCATAAGGTGTGAGGATGTTTCCATCTATTTTTCCTTGGAGGAGTGGGAGTATATAAAAGGAAACAAGGCCCTTTACAGGGAAGAGTTAATGGAGGAGGAGGAGCCCCAGCAGCTCCGCCCACTGGGTGAGTAATGGTTTCTATCATATACAGAGCATAGAATGCAGGATAGTTTGTGTTTTTAGAAGCAGATAGAAAATATCAGTCAGTGAATCAGTTTATACCCAGTTTATAACCCATTGCCAGGGCCGGCATCAGAAACTTTGGGGCCCCATAAGAGTGAATGAGCTGGGCCCCATGAACACAAGCAGGTAGTACCCATAGTCATGTCCCTTGTGTGCTCTACATAAATGATCAACTCCAGGGGGGTAGGATTAGCTAGGACAAAGGGTTAAACTTGGTGCAACTGCTGGGGGGAAGGATTTATAGAGGGGCCCTAGAATACATTGACTGGTAAGTCATATAAATAGTTCCATTAATTAATTCATTGGGGGTCAGTGGAGTTTGCCCTAAGTTTAGCCCCTCCCCCCCACCTGCCCCTGTCACAGAGCTTAGCTTTGTCATTGCTTGTTTTGTAAGTTCTGTACATGTACAAAAGTTGTTGCTGTAGTTACATAAGTTATGTGCATTTTAATGTACATTTCTCCTCTATATTTCATAGTAATTTTTCAAACACTTTAATTACTGTAGTGCTTTAGCAAAGTCCAAGTAGATCCCATCCACTGCCATTCCAGCATCGAGGTTCCTGCTCACCTCCTCATAGAAGGCAATAAAATAAGTCTGGCAAGATCTGTTACCCATAAAACCATGTGGCACAAACCATTGTATTATGATTTGCAATGTATTCAAGTACCCTATCCCTTATTACCCCTTCCAAAAGCTTTCCTGCTAATGTCAGACTAACAGGCCCATAGTTTTCAGGCTGAGAACGGGATCTGTTTTTGAAAATCAACACCACATTAGCCATTTGCCAGTCTCTCAGCACCATGCCAGACCTCAATGAATCCTGGAAAATTAAGTGAAGAGGTTTGGCAATCACAGCACTAAGCTGTTTATACCCTGGGATGAATCCCATCCTGTTGTGGTACCTTTACACCTGAGTGACCCATGCATCAGTAATTATATTATTAGAATTGGGTCTATTAAAAAAGACAGCCTTCATTAGCCTTCAAGTTCAACCCTTCTAAGTAAACCCAGCACCCACACCCTATACTTACCTACCTATCCACTCACATACATAAACTATATATACACCCACTAATACTAACTGTAGGTATTAGTATCACAATAGCCTTGGGTATTCTGCTTGTTCAAGAACTCATCCAGGCCCCTCTTAAAGGCATTAACAGAATCTGCCATTACCCCATCACTAGGAAGGGCATTCCCCAACCCCCTCACTGCCCTCACCGTGAGGAACCCCCTACCCAACATCCCCCGGCAGGGCATTCCCCAACCCCCTCACTGCCCTCCCCGTGAGGAACCCCCTACCCAACATCCCCCGGCAGGGCATTCCCCAACCCCCTCACTGCCCTCACCGTGAGGAACCCCCTACCCAACATCCCCCGGCAGGGCATTCCCCAACCCCCTCACTGCCCTCACCGTAAGGAACCCCCTACCCAACATCCCCCGGCAGGGCATTCCCCAACCCCCTCACTGCCCTCACCGTAAGGAACCCCCTACCCAACATCCCCCGGCAGGGCATTCCCCAACCCCCTCACTGCCCTCACTGTGAGGAACCCCCTACCCAACATCCCCCGGCAGGGCATTCCCCAACCCCCTCACTGCCCTCACCGTGAGGAACCCCCTACCCAACATCCCCCGGCAGGGCATTCCCCAACCCCCTCACTGCCCTCACCGTGAGGAACCCCCTACCCAACATCCCCCGGCAGGGCATTCCCCAACCCCCTCACTGCCCTCACCGTGAGGAACCCCCTACCCAACATCCCCCGGCAGGGCATTCCCCAACCCCCTCACTGCCCTCCCCGTGAGGAACCCCATACCCAACATCCCCCGGCAGGGCATTCCCCAACCCCCTCACTGCCCTCACCGTAAGGAACCCCCTACCCAACATCCCCCGGCAGGGCATTCCCCAACCCCCTCACTGCCCTCCCCGTGAGGAACCCCATACCCAACATCCCCCGGCAGGGCATTCCCCAACCCCCTCACTGCCCTCACCGTAAGGAACCCCCTACCCAACATCCCCCGGCAGGGCATTCCCCAACCCCCTCACTGCCCTCACCGTGAGGAACCCCCTACCCAACATCGCCCGGCAGGGCATTCCCCAACCCCCTCACTGCCCTCACCGTGAGGAACCCCCTACCCAACATCCCCCGGCAGGGCATTCCCCAACCCCCTCACTGCCCTCACCGTGAGGAACCCCCTACGCTGCTTCAAATGGAAGCTCCGTTCCTCTAATCTATAGGGGGGGGCCTCTGGTGCGTTGATTGTTTTTGTGGTAAAAAGAACCCCCCCATCTGCCTATAATCCCCTCTAATGTACTTGTACAGAGTAATCATGTCCCCTCGCAAGCGCCTCTTTTCCGGAGAAAACAACCCCAACCCTGACAGTCTAACCTCATAGTTTAACCCTTCCATCCCCTTAACCAGTTTAGTTGCAGCCTCTGCACTCTCTCCAGCTCATTAATATTCTTCTTAAGGACTGGAGCCCAAAACTGCCCCCCATACTCAGGGTGAGGCCTTACCAGGGACCTATAAAGGGGCAAAATTATGTTTCATCCCTTGAGTCAATGCCCTTTTTTATACAAGACAGCACTTTATTTGCTTTAGTAGCCACAGAATGACACTGCCTGGAATTAGACAACTTGTTATCTACACAAACCCCAGATCCTTCTCCATTAAGGATCCCCCCAACTCACTCCCATTAAGTAGATAGCCTCCTCCATTTGCAACAGTAGCTGGGCCTAAACTACAGTTCTCCTAATTTACCTGACAATCTCGGTACATTTGCCAGCAGACAGCAGGGGGCGCTACTGTTCCCTCTCATGTTAGTATTACATAACGGAGAGTTAGCGCTAAGATTACTATTAGCCTGTTCTACTTGTAACAGAGGGATCTCCTTAGCTGGTAACGGTATCCCCCTCCCCCTCACTCCTTCCCATGAGCCCTTACTAATCCCACTGCCAGGTCTGCACTGGGATCCCCATAAATAACAGTCTCTATCCTTCCCTTTAGCAGCCTGTGAGTATAAAGATGGGAGCGATGTTACAGCACATACGGAAGCAACTTTATGTTGTAATAATGATGGGAATCTCACAAACCCTGATGTTTCTCCAGCGGAACAGCCCCCACCGGCCAATGGGATTAAAGAGGAGGTGGCTTCATGGGAAGGGGGAAACCAATCAGATTGCAGCATTAATCCCCTTACAGAACAGATACAGGGAACAGACACGCCTACTCCTATCATGGGGTGCAGCCTGAATAACAGCTCGGCAGAGGATTATATATCAGTTGTTATTAAAGAGGAAGAATCTTCAGGGGAAGGGGAAACCCAATCAGATTGCAGCATTAATCCCCTTACAGAACAGATACAGGTAACAGACACGCCTACTCCTATCATGGGGAATAGTTTAAAAATGGAGCGTAATAAAAATGATGAAAATTCCCACCAATCTCCACATAAATCTCACATAACAGAAAATACATTAAGTGGGAAATACAGCTGCAAAGTGTGTCACAAACACTTTAGTCATAAGAGAGACTTAAATAAACATCAAAGAACCCACAATAAACCCTATTCTTGTTCTAATTGTGGAAGATGTTTTATAAATCGATCCGACCTTAAACGCCATGAAATAACCCACACAGGAGAGAAACCTTTTTCTTGTTCTGAATGCGAGAAATGTTTTTCAAGTAAATCACAACTTAACATTCATCAGAGAATCCACTCAGGAGACAAAGCTTTTTCTTGTGGGAGATGTGGGAGATGTTTTTCAAAGCAATCACTCCTAAAAATTCATTATAGAACCCACACAGGGGAGAAACCATTTTCATGTCTTGAATGTGGCAAATGTTTTTCAAACAAATCTGACCTTAATCGCCATCATATAACTCACACAGGGGTGAAACCTTTTTCTTGTTCTGAATGTGGGAAATGTTTTTCAAATCGATCTGACCTTGCTCGTCATCAAAGGACCCACTCAGAGGACAAACCATTTTCTTGTTCTAATTGTGGGAAATGTTTTTTAAGCCATTTCTATCTTGCTCGTCATCTCAAGACTCACACAGGGGAGAAACCATTCTCTTGTTCTGAATGTGGGAAATGTTTTTCAAACCCATATCTCCTTGCTTGTCATCAGAGAATTCACACAGGAGAGAAACCATTTTCTTGTTCTGAATGTGGGAAATGTTTTACAAGTCGATCTAACCTTGATCGTCATCAGAGAACTCACACAGGGGAGAAACCATTTTCTTGTCCTGATTGTGAGAAATGTTTTTCAACCCATGCACACCTTAAAAATCATTATACAACCCACACTGGGGAGAAACCATTTTCTTGTTCTGATTGTGGGAAATGTTTTTCAAAGAACTCTCACCTTTATAAGCATCGAAAGACTCACACAGGGGAGAAACCATTTTCTGAATGAGGGAAATGATTTGTATTGAACAGTAGTCTAAAAATACTCTTTCACACATGAGAAAAACTGTAAACTTGTTTTCCGAATGAGGCTAAAAGACTCCTGGTAAAGACTCCTGATGGACACTGGGTAATGCTAAGACAGGTGGTGCACCAAAGCAGAATGCACCATAACCACTGGCTCAGCATTGGGAACTGAGGAGTCCTAATTTCATGCTTAGTTCACAGACACTGGAATATATCTCCGCCTCCCACCAACATATACTTTTCTGGCTTTCTTTGAACAAAAAAGGGACATATTCCAAGGGGTACGAGCCCCCCAGGGTATCACTTGGGCAAATGCTGTTCCCTAATGCTCACACAGTAGGTAACATAATGGGGATATACCCAGCTGGGAATGACTTGCCGGGTACATAGGCTCTTACTGGGTAAATATAAAGCCTATAACATCATCTTGTCATTATTAACCCAATGTCATTTCCAATGGGGCATTTGTTGAGATGAAAGGAAAGGGGGTTACACCATTATCCTATAAAGGGTCTCTTTACATTAAATCAGTTTTGTGAAAAGCCCTTTTTCATGAGACGTGTCAGACTGATCTATTTGTGCAGTTAAAAAAATGTTTTTCATGCTTGTTAATAAAACATTGAATATATGGTATTTTGTTTTGTTTTTTATTATTAGCCAGTAGCAGAATGTTGTACCATGGGAGCCATAGAGCAGAAAAAGAATAAACAATTGTGGCCCCGTGATACTGTCGTGGAGCTTTAATGGGCCCCTTAGATCAGAGACATTGATGTTGCTTTAAAAGAAAATCTTTATTGATAGAATACATATATGGAGAAGTGCACATAGAAACA
Organism: Xenopus tropicalis; assembly: GCF_000004195.4. Taxonomy (NCBI): domain Eukaryota; kingdom Metazoa; phylum Chordata; class Amphibia; order Anura; family Pipidae; genus Xenopus; species Xenopus tropicalis. The sequence goes on along the minus strand of NC_030685.2, from coordinate 3,473,570 downwards.
CTGAGATTTCTAAATCTGCCAGAGTTTTTGTGTATTTCCACTTCTGGAACAAGATTCAGAGCTCTAAATCCCGCCCCCCAAGGAAAAATTGCTTTTTCATAATATAGGGATTTATACTAGAAAAATATTATCTGGACAAAAACTCAACTGGTTCAGAAAGCCTCATATCTTTCGAAATGTGCCGATACCTGATATGTATAGTTTTATGGAGATTTCTGACTTCTATAGATCACAAACTCCCAGCAGTAAGTTACTAGATTTCCAAGTATTACAGCAGAATACGGCATACTATTGGCTCCAAAGCCAGAAATCATGGAACATTAGGTTTACCCCCAGGAAACCATATATTTTTTGAAAACTACACATTCTGCCGAATCCAAAATGGGTAACCGTGTCGTCCAACTTCTAATACCAAACAGCAATGCTTTCCTGAACTTAGCAGTTTGTATTAAAATATATATATAAATGAGTATTTTAAAAAAATTGCCTCAGAGCTTCCACTTTCCAGCATCATATCTCCCACATAACATTAGGTACCAGGAAAAGCCAAGAGTCGACTGAACAGTTTGATACCTATTATGCATAGGATCACCAAAGTATCTGGCATTTAGAGACCCCAATACATATATACATATTACTGCTACCACAAAATACACCGTCTGATATATGCCTGGTAAATGTGTCAAATAAGAAAGTTGACTCCAAAAAACCTAATATTTTCAAAAAATACACATTCTGCCAAATGTAAAATAGGTAAATATATCTTTATATGGAAATCACCAAACAATTAAGCTAACTAAATGTTGTGAGTTTTATGTAATTTTGATGCATTTTACCCCAGTATATACCCCACATTTCATAATGTATCAATATAAAACACTCTAAATAGGGACTCCCTGGGCCTACTGAACAGTTTGCTGCCCAATATGCACAGATTTACCAAACTATGTGGGGTACAGGGGCCCAAATGAAAATAGTGCAAATGAATTTTCAAATCTGACACTCTGGCTGCTGCAATATAAGCACCCCATATGTGTATTATGTGCCCTAAGACCCCCTAACAGTACGGAGACCCTAAAAAACCATATATTTTCAAAAAGTGGCTATTCTGACGAAACAAAAATGTGTAAATCCATCTTTCTGCTGCAAACTACCTAACAGCCAAGCTCTGCTAAACATAACGCCCTACTGGGATCCGAGCCGGGGGCCTTTGGGTTTCTGACTGTATGCCTTGCCCACTGGGCCAGGTAAGCTCATTATCTCCCACAATGCCCAGCGAGCCATGTACTAACCTGTTTGTAGCGTCGCTATCCCCTATCCAAACCCCCTAACCCTGTAGGCAATTATGAATAATATCCGGTGCTGGTTTCCCTTTGGGCTAAACATTAACCCTATCTGTAACAATGGCTCTCAGCACCCGGAGTTACATTATTAACTGAGCGGCACAAGCTGTAACCCCCAGGCACTACTGAGCCTCTGATTGGGGGAACCAGTCAGGTGACTGGGGAAATGTCTCAAACACAGCAAGTCCAGTTGATGTGACTTATTACTACAGAGATACCCCGGCCTGGATGGGAACCTTCCCACACATAATACTTACATGGGGGGATTAGAAAAACTACATATCCCAGAATTCCCTGCAGCTTTACAGCTCCCTTACTGTGCTGCACCCAAATGTTTCCGGCTCAGTGACTGGGTGTGCTGACAGTGTGCCTCACAGTATGTAGCAGGGCTTTAACCCTGCGTGTGTCCAACCGCACCTCAGCTGCTAGTGCTGCTTGGTTGCCTTAGTTACTGATTTTCAGCAACTTCCTGACGGAATAAACTCGTTTGTCATTTTTACACTTACACAGCAGTCTGTGAGTTTTCCCTCTGTCCCTAACTCTGCAGTCTGTGAGTTTTCCCTCTGTCCCTAACTCTGCAGTCTGTGAGTTTTCCCTCTGTCCCTAACTCTGCAGTCTGTGAGTTTTCCCTCTGTCCCTAACTCTGTGTCCCGCCCTTGTGCTCACTGATCCAATCATTCTTCTCTGCCGCTCTCTGTCCCGCCCACATTCCCCTCCCAGCCAATGAGTGAGTGTCCCAGCTCCTCAGTTCCCTCCCTCACAGCTACAGGCAGCAGAGCAGTGTGGGAAAGAGGTGAGTAAGGGAGCGGGGCTGCACTAATGGTGGCACTAAAGGAGCAGTGTTACCTTGTTGTTCCCAACACATGAGCTGATTCCCAGGGACACTTTGCTACTGAGTCAGTGCAGTTTCTGTGGCAGCTCCAAGCCCAACCCACCCACCATAAGTGAATTCCTCTCCCATTTGGTACCAAGGCCCCCCTGCAGCCTGAGGGGAAGCACTGAGGGGCCCATTCTTGGCAGGAAAGGGAAAGTGTTGATTGGCAGACATTGCATCATTAGAGGGAAGTTTAACAGGGGATTGTGGGATTGGTAGTTCAGCCCATGGCTAGACTAGTTATTCTATTCCCTGCTTGGAATTGTTTTGGGGGATATTGCTGGGAATAATCCCCTATAGAAATGTGTAAGTGCTTAATTCCACTTCCAGGCCCCTCCCTCCCACAAGGAGCCAATGGGAATGTGGGAGGAAGCGAGTGACCCAGTGATGGGGAAGAAGGATAAAAATGAGGAGCGGAAGGAGAGAATCCTGAATCTCACACTGGAGATTATCTATCTGCTGACTGGAGAGGTGAGGGGGGCACTGTGAGTGGCACAGTGAGAAGAGACTGTCTGTCTGTACAAAGGGGGTCTCTCTGCTGCGTTACACACTCATCATTCTCTCTCCCTCTCAATACATAGGGCTACGTCATCCCTAAGAAGAAGAGCCCAACTGTGGGTTTGGGGGCCCTGCATGCCCCTGGCTCCGTCATACAGAAGGAAAATGACAAGAAGATCCTGGAACTCATCTCCAACATCATCCAGCTGCTGACTGGAGAGGTGGGTGCGGCCCCCCAATCCCCCCTTATTGTTTAGTAACAGTGTATGATAATCCCTTTCTCTGGCTGGGGGATGACTGTAACATTGTGTGTGCCAGGTTGCCATAAGGTGTGAGGATGTTTCCATCTATTTTTCCTTGGAGGAGTGGGAGTATATAAAAGGAAACAAGGCCCTTTACAGGGAAGGGATAAAGGAGGAGCTCCAGCAGCTCCGCCCACTGGGTGAGTAATGGTTTCTATCATATACAGAGCATAGAATGCAGGATATTTTGTGTTTTTAGAAGCAGATAGAACATGTCTATCTGTAGACATAAAATCAGTTTATACCCAGTTTATAAACCATTTGTAAGTTCTGTACATGTACAAAACTTTTTGCTGTAGTTAGGTTATATAAATTTTAATGTACATTTCACCTCTATATTTCACACTAATTTGTCAAACACTTTAATTACTGTAGTGCTTTAGCAAAGTCCAAGTAGATCCCATCCACTGCCATTCCAGCATTGAGGTTTCTGCTCACCTCCTCATAGAAGGCAATAAAATTAGTCTGGCAAGATCTGTTACGCATGAAACCATGCCGGCACAAACCATTGTATTATGATTTGCCATGTATACAAGTACCCTATCCCTTATTACCCCTTCCAAAAGCTTTCCTACTACTGATGTCAGACTAACAGGCCTATAGTTTTCAGGCTGAGAACGGGATCCCTTTTTAAATAACGGCACCACATTAGCAATCCGCCAGTCTCTCGGCACCATGCCAGACCTCAACGAATCCTGGGAAATTAAGTGAAGAGGTTTGGCAATCACAGCGCTCAGCTCATTTAATACCCTCGGATGAATCCCATCCGGCCCTGGACCTTTGTTTCCCTTTACATGTTCAAGTCTCTGTTGAATTCCCCCCCGAGTGACCCACGCGCCAGTAGCTAAATTACTAGAACTGGGTATATTACAAGGGAAGCCTTCATTATCTGGCTCCTCAGATGTATAGACAGATGGGAAATAAGAGTTCAAACAGCTTTTTCCCTGTTCTCATCAACCAACTTACCCCCCCGTGATAATAAGGTTCCCACCCCTTCTTGCTTCATTTTTTTACATTCATAATTTTTATAGGATATGTCTCCTTTAACAGCAGGTTTTTTCTTACCAACCCCGACACTAACACTTTTATTCAGCCATAAAGGTTTTGCTTTGCGATGCCTCTCCTTGCTTACAAGGGGAATATACTGACCTGTATTCTTGTTAAGCAACGTTTTAAAGAGGTTCCATTTTCCTTCCATGTTTAACCCTATGAAAAGCCTTTCCCAGCTGCCACATTGCAGAGATGCCCTTATACTGGCACAGTCTGCACGGCTAAAATCCAGCGTTTTAGTTCCTCCCTTATAGAGCTGTCTCTGCAGCATTATCCCAAAGGGACCATGTTGGGATCACTGTTCCCCAAATGCCCCCCCCCCCACACTAATGTTAGAGATGAGTTCAGTGTTATTAGTTAGTTATTTCGAAATAGAATCATTCCCAGTAGGTTCTTGAACCCCTGAAATAAAAAGTTGCCATTTAGCATATTTACAAACCTACTAGCTGTTTCTGACTTAGCCGCCCCATTGCCCCAGTCAGTGCCGGATAATTAAAGTCCCCCATAATAACAACGTGACCCAGTTGTGAAGCCGCCTCCATGTGCAACAGTAGCTGGGCCTCATCCCCCTCATCTATACGGGGGGTTTATAGCATACACCAATGAGCATTGTCTTTGTGACCTTCAGCCCTACTGAAATTTCTACCCAAAGAGATTCGACGTTTCCCTTGGTAATGTCTTTATTACACGGCTTTAACTCTGACTTTACATAAAGACATACCCCTCCCCCCTTTATAATCTGTCCCTCCTAAACAGGGTGGAACCATTTAAATTCACGGTGCAGTCGCATTTTTCATCCCTCCCGGTCTCAGTGATACCAATTAAATCATAATGTTCAATACATGCAACTCTTTGCTAGTCCCACTGCCCCATCTACACTAGCTTTCCCATTAAACTCTAGCTCACCTGTACAATCTCCGTACATTTGCCAGCAGACAGCAGGGGGCGCTACTGTTCCCTCTCATGTTAATATTACGTAACGGAGAGTTAGCGCTAAGATTACTATTAGCCTGTTTTACTTGTAACAGAGGGATCTCCTTAGCTGGTAACGGTATGCCCCTCCCTCTCACTCCTTCCCATGATCCCTTACTAATCCCACTGCCAGGTCTGCACTGGGATCCCCATAAATAACAGTCTCTATCCTTCCCTTTAGCAGCCTGTGAGTATAAAGATGGGAGCGATGTTACAGCACATACGGAAGCAACTTTATGTTGTAATAATGATGGGAATCTCACAAACCCTGATGTTTCTCCAGCGGAACAGCCCCCACCAGCCAATGGGATTAAAGAGGAGGTGGCTTCATGGGAAGGGGGAAACCAATCAGATTGCAGCATTAATCCCCTTACAGAACAGATACAGGGAACAGACACACCTACTCCTATCATGGGGTGGAGCCTGAATAACAGCTCGGCAGAGGATTATACAGCGGTTGTTATTAAAGAGGAAGAATCTTCATTCGAAGGGGAAAACCAATCAGATTGCAGCATAAATCCCCTTACAGAACAGATACAGGGAACAGACACACCTACTCCTATCATGGGGAGCAGCCTGAATAGTTTAAAAATGGAGGGTAATAAAAATGATGAAAATTCCCTCCAATCTCCACATAAATCTCAAATAACAGAAAATACATTAAGTGGGAAATACATCTGCAATGTGTGTCATAAACACTTTAGTCATAAGAGAGACTTTAATAAACATCAAAGAAACCACAAGAAACCCTATTCTTGTTCTAATTGTGGGAAATGTTTTTTAAATCGATCTGACCTTAAACGCCATGAAGTAATTCACACAGGGGAGAAACCTTTTTCTTGTTCTGAATGCGGGAAATGTTTTACAAATGGATCAAACCTTGATCGTCATCAGAGAATTCACACAGGGGAGAAACCGTTTCCTTGTTCTAATTGTGAGAAATGTTTTTCAAATCGATCCGACCTTAAACGTCATCAAATAACCCACACAGGGGAGAAACCTTTTTCTTGTTCTGAATGTGGGAAATGTTTTTCAAGTAAATCACACCTTAACATTCATCATAGAAACCACACAGGAGACAAACCTTTTTCTTGTAAATGTGGGAAATGTTTTTCAAAGCGATCTGACCTTGCTCGTCATCAAAGGACTCACACAGAGGAGAAACCATTTTCTTGTTCTAAATGTGGGAAATGTTTTTTAAACCATTTCTATCTTGCTCGTCATCAAAGAACTCACACAGGGGAGAAACCATTCACTTGTTCTGAATGTGGGAAATGTTTTTCAAACCCATATCACCGTGATCGTCATCAGAAAATTCACACAGGAGAGAAACCATTCTATTGTTCTGAATGTGGGAAATCTTTTACAAGTCGATCTAACCTTGATCGTCATCATAGAACTCACACAGGGGAGAAACCATTTTCTTGTTCTGAATGTGGGAAATGTTTTTCAACCCATACACACCTTAAAAATCATCATACAACCCACACTGGGGAGAAACCATTTTCTTGTTCAGAATGTGGGAAATGTTTTTCAAAGCACTCTCACCTTGATCGGCATCGAAAGACTCACACAGGGGAGAAACCATTTTCTGAATGAGGGAAAAAGATTTGTATTGAACAGTCATCTAAAAATACTCTTTCACATGAGAAAAACTGTAAACGTGTCTTACAAATGAGGCATCAGGCAAATATTTTTATGTGCACAATAAAATGTTTCTTTAAGAGAACCCTTTGACCGACACTTTGCAGCTAAAGACTCCTGATGGACACTGGGTAATGCTAAGACAGTGGTCAACCATAAGCACTGGCTCAACATTGGGAACTGAGGAGTCCTAATTTCATGCTTAGTTTACAGAGACTGGAATATATCTCCCCCTCCCCCCAACAGATAAGATTCTGGGTTTAATTGAACAAGAAGGGACATATTCCAAGGGGTACGAGCCCCCCAGGGTATCACTTGGGCAGATGCTGTTCCCTAATGCTCACACAGTAGGTAACATAATGGGGATATACCCAGCTGGGAATGACTTGCCGGGTACATATGCTCTTACTGGGTAAATATAAAGCCTATAACATCATCTTGTCATTATTAACCCAATGTCATTTCCAATGGGACATTTGTTGAGATGAAAGGAAAGGGGGTTACACCATTATCCTATAAAGGGTCTCTTTACATTAAATCAGTTTTGTGAAAAGCCTTTTTTCATGAGATTTGTCAGACTGATCTATTGGTGCAGTTAAAAAATAGTTTTTCATGCTTGTTAATAAAACATTCAATATATGTTTTTTGTTTTGTTTTTTCTTATTAGCCAGTAGCAGAATGTTGTACCATGGGAGCCATAGAGCCAATAAATAAAAAACAATTGTGGCCCCGTGATACTGTCGTGGTTGCTTTAAGAGAAAATGTTTATTGATAACACATATATGGAGAAATGCGCATAAAAAACCCTGAGATTTCTGAATCTGCCAGAGTTTTTGTGTATTTCCACTTTTGAAACAAGATTTAGAGCTCTTAAATCCCCCCCAAAAAATGTTTTTTTCATGATATAGGGATTTATAATAGAAAAATATTTTATTTTCCGGAAAAAAACTCAACTGATTCAGAAAGCCTCATGTCTCCCGACAGTAAATTACCACATTTTCAAAGCATTACAGCAGGATTCGGCATACTTAAGATTCCAAAGCCAGAAATCCCGGCACATTAGCTTTACCCCAGGAAACCATATCGTTTTGAGGTACACATTCTGCTGAATCCAAAATGGGTAACCGTGTCGTCCAACTCCTAATACCAAACAGCAATGTTTTCCTGAATTTAGCAGTTTATATTAAAATTTATGAATATTTTAAAAAATTGCCTCAAAGCTTCCACTTTCCAGCATCATATCTCCCACATAACATTAGGTACCAGGAAAAGCCAAGAGTCGCCTGAACACTTTGATACCTATTATGCATTGGATCACCAAAGTATCTGGCATTTAGAGACCCCAATAAAGAAGTTAGTGCATACAAATATTATGGCATATATTTATATCGGGTAAATGTGTCAAATAAGAAAGTTGACTCCAAAAAACCTCATATTTTCAAAAAATACACATTCTGCCAAATGTAAAATGGGTAAATATATCTTTATATGGAAATCACCAAACAATAAATCTCCAATATAAAAAAATCTTGTGATTGGATGCAGGGCTGTGGAGTCGAGGAGTCGGAGGCAATTTTGGGTACCTGGAGTCGGAGTCGGCAAATAATGAACCGACTCCTACTAAATTTAAAAGGGAATAAAAAAAAAAAATAAAGCAAGTTTAAATGTCCCAATTCACAAACAGTCATAATTAATGACTTCTCTGCTATAAGAATAAAGCCCAATGCGCGCAGTGCATAAACCAACACGTTGAGCGACCATGAAGCTTTTCATTGGCTGTATGCTTCACTAAATATAGTAGCATATTAAAAACAGAGGAGTCGGAAGTATCAGAAACTGAGGAGTCGGAGAATTTATCTACCGTCTCCACTGCCCTGATTGGATGAGTGGAAGAGTACATATGCTGAGGACTTCCCATACCAGTCAGTTGAACTGAAGAAGCTGCTCGGATGAGCAGTGAAACGATCTTCAATGATTACCAAACAAGTCCAGTTGCTTTAGATTTGTTTATATTTGATTTACCATGACCTGGATCAATGAAAATCTTCATATTCATATCACCAAACAATTAAGCTAACTAAATGTTGTGAGTTTTATGTAATTTTGATGCATTTTACCCCAGTATATACCCCACATTTCATAATGTATCAATATAAAACATTCTAAATATGGACTCCCTGGGCCTACTGAACAGTTTGCTGCCCAATATGCACAGATTTACCAAACTATGTGGGGTACAGGGGCCCAAATGAAAATAGTGCATATGAATTTTCAGCTACCTAACAGCCAAGCTCTGCTAAACATAACGCCCTACTGGGATCCGAGCCGGGGGCCTTTGGGTTTCTGACTGTATGCCTTGCCCACTGGGCCAGGTAAGCTCATTATCTCACTATCACTTGGCCTTTCCTTCCTGTTTCCCAGCAGCAGACTTATTGGTGGGTTGGGTGAGCCAATCAAGCCTGACCCTGCCAGCCATCCTCACTGCTGGGGCCTGGGCACTGGCCTACTCTGAGCCCTGTGGCACTGACCCTCGCTCTTGTTCCCTGATCCGGCTCCTGTTCTGTTTGCTCTCGCCCGGTCCTTGCCTTGTCCTGTTTTACTTTCACTCCTGTTCTGCTCGTCTCTGCTCCACTCCTGCTCCTTCTGGTTCTATTCCGCTCCTGTTCTTGTTCCTACTCCAGTTTTCACCCGCTCAGTCCCGTCCTGGTTCTCGTTCATTGTCTTGGTCTTCCTGAATCTTCGCCCTGACTGTCTCCGATCCTGTGCCCTCTCTGCCCTGCACTCCTTCCTGCCCCTGAATCTTCGCCCTGACTGTCTCCGATCCTGTGCCCTCTCTGCCCTGCACTCCTTCCTGCCCCTGAATCTTCGCCCTGACTGTCTCCGATCCTGTGCCCTCTCTGCCCTGCACTCCTTCCTGCCCCTGAATCTTCGCCCTGACTGTCTCTGATCCTGTGCCCTCTCTGCCCTGCACTCCTTCCTGCCCCTGAATCTTCGCCCTGACTGTCTCCGATCCTGTGCCCTCTCTGCCCTGCACTCCTTCCTGCCCCTGAATCTTCGCCCTGACTGTCTCCGATCCTGTGCCCTCTCTGCCCTGCACTCCTTCCTGCCCCTGAATCTTCGCCCTGACTGTCTCCGATCCTGTGCCCTCTCTGCCCTGCACTCCTTCCTGCCCCTGAATCTTCGCCCTGACTGTCTCTGATCCTGTGCCCTCTCTGCCCTGCACTCCTTCCTGCCCCTGAATCTTCGCCCTGACTGTCTCCGATCCTGTGCCCTCTCTGCCCTGCACTCCTTCCTGCCCCTGAATCTTCGCCCTGACTGTCTCCGATCCTGTGCCCTCTCTGCCCTGCACTCCTTCCTGCCCCTGAATCTTCGCCCTGACTGTCTCCGATCCTGTGCCCTCTCTGCCCTGCACTCCTTCCTGCCCCTGAATCTTCGCCCTGACTGTCTCCGATCCTGTGCCCTCTCTGCCCTGCACTCCTTCCTGCCCCTGAATCTTCGCCCTGACTGTCTCCGATCCTGTGCCCTCTCTGCCCTGCACTCCTTCCTGCCCCTGAATCTTCGCCCTGACTGTCTCCGATCCTGTGCCCTCTCTGCCCTGCACTCCTTCCTGCCTCTGAATCTTCGCCCTGACTGTCTCCGATCCTGTGCCCTCTCTGCCCTGCACTCCTTCCTGCCCCTGAATCTTCACCCCTGTCACCCAGTTCTTGCCTGCACTTAATCAGCCCCGGCCTTAAAGATACAGTAACACCAAAAAATGAAAGTGTATAAAAGTAACTAAAATATAATGTGCTGCTGCCCTGCACTGGTAAAAGTTGTGTGTTTACTTCAGAAAGTCTACTATAATTGATATAAATAAGCTGCTATGTAGCCATGGAGGCAGCCATTCAAAGGAGAAAAGGCACAGGCACATAGCAGATAACAGATAAAACACTATTGTATTCTACAGAACTTATCTGTTATCTGCTATGTAACCTGTGCCTTTTCTCCTTTTTTCCAGCTTGAATGGCTGCCCCCGGGGCTACACAGAAGCTTATTATATAAATTATAGTAGTGTTACTGTAGCAAACACACCAGTTTTACCAGTGCAGGGCAACAGTGCATTATAGTTACATAGTTAGTTACATAGTTACATAGGGTTGAAAAAAGACCAGTGTCCATCAAGTTCAACCCATCCAAGTAAACCCAGCACACCTAACCCACACCTACCAATCTATACACTCACATACATACACTATAAATACAACCACTAGTACTAACTGTAGGTATTAGTATCACAATAGCCTTGGATATTCTGATTGATCAAGAACTCATCCAGGCCCCTCTTATAGGCATTAACAGAGTCTGCCATTACCCCATCACTAGGAAGGGCATTCCCCAACCCCCTCACTGCCCTCACCGTGAGGAACCCCCTACCCAACATCCCCCGGCAGGGCATTCCCCAACCCCCTCACTGCCCTCACCGTGAGGAACCCCCTACCCAACATCCCCCGGCAGGGCATTCCCCAACCCCCTCACTGCCCTCACCGTGAGGAACCCTCTACCCAACATCCCCCGGCAGGGCATTCCCCAACCCCCTCACTGCCCTCACCGTGAGGAACCCTCTACCCAACATCCCCCGGCAGGGCATTCCCCAACCCCCTCACTGCCCTCACCGTGAGGAACCCTCTACCCAACATCCCCCGGCAGGGCATTCCCCAACCCCCTCACTGCCCTCACCGTGAGGAACCCCCTACCCAACATCCCCCGGCAGGGCATTCCCCAACCCCCTCACTGCCCTCACCGTGAGGAACCCCCTACGCTGCTTCAAATGGAAGCTCCGTTCCTCTAATCTAAAGGGGTGACCTCTGGTGCGCTGATTGTTTTTATGGGAAAAAAGAACCCCCCCAACTGCCTATAATCCCCTCTAATGTACTTGTACAGAGTAATCATGTCCCCTCGCAAGCGCCTCTTTTCCAGAGAAAACAACCCCAACCTCGGCAGTCTCACCTCATAGTTTAACCCTTCCATCCCCTTTACCAGTTTAGTTGCAGTCTCTGCACTCTCTCCAGCTCATTAATATCCTTCTTAAGGACTGGAGCCCAAAACTGCCCCCCATACTCAGGGTGAGGCCTTACCAGGGACCTATAAAGGGGCAAAATTATGTTTCATCCCTTGAGTCAATGCCCTTTTTTATACAAGACAGCACTTTATTTGCTTTAGTAGCCACAGAATGACACTGCCTGGAATTAGACAACTTGTTATCTACAAAAACCCCTAGATCCTTCTCCATTAAGGATCCCCCCAACTCACTCCCATTCAGTAGATAGTTTGCGTTTATATTATTTCTACCAAAGTGCAGAACTTTGCACTTATCAACATTGAACCTCATTTCCCAGTTTGCTGCCCAGTTTTCCAATTTAGTCAAATCGCTCTGCAAAGTGGCACATCCTGCATGGAACTTATAGTTTTGCACAATTTTGTGTCATCAGCAAAAATAGAAACAGTACTGTCTATGCCCACCTCCAGGTCATTAATAAACAAGTTAAAAAGCAAAGGCCCAAGGACTGACCCCTGCGGTACCCACTAACCACACTGGTCCAATTAGAAACTGTTCCATTTCCCCCCACTCTGTGTACTCTATCCTTCAGCCAGTTCTCTATCCAATTACAAATATTATGTTCTAGGCCAATATTCCTTAATTTGATCATTAACCTTCTGTGCGGTACTGTATCAAACGCTTTAGCAAAGTCCAAGTAGATGACATCAACTGCCATTCCAGCATCAAGGTTCCTACTCACCTCCTCATAAAAGGCGACTAAATTAGTCTGGCAAGATCTGTTACCCATGAACCCATGTGGCACAAACTAATAGTATTGTGAACTGCAATGTATTCAAGTACCCTATCCCTTATTACCCCTTCCAAAAGTTTTCCTACTACTGATGTCAGACTAACAGGCCTATAGTTTTCAGGCTGAGAACGGGATCCCTTTTTAAATAATGGCACCACATTAGCAATCCGCCAGTCTCTCGGCACCATGCCAGACCTCAATGAATCCTGAAAAATTATGTGAAGAGGTTTGGCAATCACAGCGCTCAGCTCATTTAATACCCTGGGATGAATCCCATCCGGCCCTGGACCTTTGTTTACCTTTACATGTTCAAGTCTCTTTTGAATTCCCCCCCGAGTGACCCACGCGTCAGTAGCTAAATTACTAGAACTGGGCATATTACAAGGGAAGCCTTCATTATCTGGCTCCTCAGATGTATAGACAGATGAAAAATAAGAGTTCAAAATTTCAGCTTTTTCCCCGTTCTCATCAACCAACTTACCCCCCCGTGATAATAAAGTTCCCGCCCCTTCTTGCTTTATTTATTTACTACTCACATAATTAAAAAATAATTTAGGATTCTTTTTACTCCTAGCTGCAATATCCCTTTCCATTTCTATTTTAGCTGCCTGATAGCTTTTTTGCTGCTTTATTTGCCCCTTGTACCTGATGAAAGCCCCAGCTGCCCCAGCTAACTTGAATGCTTTAAAAGCAGGTTTTTTCTTACCAACCCCGACACTAACACTTTTATTCAGCCATAAAGGTTTTGCTTTGCGATGCCTCTCCTTGCTTACTAGGGGGATATACTGTTGTGTATACCTACAAAGCAATGTTTTAAAGATGTTCCATTTTCCTTCTGTGTCTAACCCCATGAAAAGCCTTTCCCAGCTGCCACATTGCAGAGATGCCCTTATACTGGCACAGTCTGCACGGCTAAAATTGAGTGTTTTAGTTCCTCCCTTATAGAGCTGTCTCTGCAGCATTATCTCAAAGGGACCATGTTGGGATCACTGTTCCCCAAATGCCCCCCCCCCCCACACAAATGTTAGAGATAAGTTCATTATTATTAGAAATCACCAGGTCCAAAATAGAGTCATTCCTAGTGGGTTCTTGAACTGCCTGAAATAAAAAGTTGCCATTTAGCATAGTTACAAACCTACTAGCTTTTTCTGACTTAGCCGCCCCATTACTCCAGTCAATGTCCGGATAATTAAAGTCCCCCATAATAACAACGTGACCCAGTTGTGAAGCCTCCTCCATTTGCAACAGTAGCTGGGCCTCATCCCCCTCATCTATACGGGGGGTTTATAACATACACCAATGATCATTTTCTTTGTGACCTTCAGCCCTACTGAAATTTCTACCCAAAGAGATTCGACGTTTCCCTTGGTAATGTCTTTATTACACGGCTTTAACTCTGACTTTACATAAAGACAAACCCCTCCCCCTTTATAATCTCTCTGTCCCTCCTAAACAGGGTGGAACCAGTTAAATTCACAGCCCAGTCGCATTTATCATCCCACCAGGTCTCAGTGATACCAATTAAATCATAATTTTCAATACATGCAATAGCTTGCAGCTCCCCTAATTTACCCGACAAGCTACGCGCATTAGCCAGCATGCAGCGGAGATTATTACTTCTCCCTCTGATGTTACATTAGCTAAGGGAGAATTAGAGCTAAGGCAATTATGAGACTGCTTTCCTTGTAACGGAAGCTCCTTATCTGATAAACTATATGCCCCCCTCACTCCTCCCCCACAACCCTTTGCTAGTCCCCCTACCCCGTCTACACTAATTTTCCCATGGAATTCTAGCTCACCCACCCCCCCCTTGTCTAGTTTAAACACTCCTCCAGCCTCTTAACCATTCTCTCCCCTAGCACAGCAGACCCCCTTCCATTGAGGTGCAATCCGTCAGGGCTGTATAGATTGTACCCCAAGGAAAAGTCAGCCCAGTGCTCTAGGAACCCAAACCCTTCCTTCCTTCCTATATTTTTATTACTTTAAAGCTCTTTCATTTTTTGGAGTTACTGTTCCTTTAAAAGACTCCCCTTTCCCTCCTTCTCCTCTCTAGCGCCCCCTACCTTTCCCTCACAGAATCATCACACAGCTTGCATTTTATCCCATTACATACCCAACATTTCATAATGTACCAACATAAAACATGCTAAATATGAAGGCCAGGGGCCTACTAAACAGTTTATTGCCTGATATGCATAGAGGGTCATACATAGAGCGCCTTACCTATTCCCATAGTATAAAATAGTTATTATTATATATTTAGCACTAACAAATTTGCGCAGTACAATCGGCATCTCAATAGCACAGGTCAGACTGATCTCCCAACGCGTTTCATCTTGGTTCAGCCTTCCCCAGGGGCCAAATATACAGGTTTATATACAGGAGCAAAGGGTCGTATTGGCGCGATGGAATATGTGTAAATGGGTGTAAAGTGTTCAATAGGCCGGAATCTCCTACAATGCCCAGCGAGCCATGTACTAACCTGTTTGTAGCGTCGCTATCCCCTATCCAAACCCCCTAACCCTGTAGGCAATTATGAATAATATCCGGTGCTGGTTTCCCTTTGGGCTAAACATTAACCCTATCTGTAACAATGGCTCTCAGCACCCGGAGTTACATTATTAACTGAGCAGCACAAGCTGTAACCCCCAGGCACTACTGAGCCTCTGATTGGGGGAACCAGTCAGGTGACTGGGGAAATGTCTCAAACACAGCAAGTCCAGTTGATGTGACTTATTACTACAGAGATACCCCGGCCTGGATGGGAACCTTCCCACACATAATACTTACATGGGGGGATTAGAAAAACTACATATCCCAGAATTCCCTGCAGCTTTACAGCTCCCTTACTGTGCTGCACCCAAATGTTTCTGGCTCAGTGACTGGGTGTGCTGACAGTGTGCCTCACAGTATGTAGCAGGGCTTTAACCCTGCGTGTGTCCAACCGCACCTCAGCTGCTAGTGCTGCTTGGTTGCCTTAGTTACTGGTTTTCAGCAACTTCCTGACGGAATAAACTCGTTTGTCATTTTTACACTTACACAGCAGTCAGTGAGTTTTCCCTCTGTCCCTAACTCTGCAGTCTGTGAGTTTTCCCTCTGTCCCTAACTCTGCAGTCTGTGAGTTTTCCCTCTGTCCCTAACTCTGCAGTCTGTGAGTTTTCCCTCTGTCCCTAACTCATTCTCCCGCCCTTGTGCTCACTGATCCAATGATTGTTCTCTGCCGCTCTCTGTCCCGCCCACATTCCCCTCCCAGCCAATGAGTGAGTGTCCCAGCTCCTCAGTTCCCTCCCTCACAGCTACAGGCAGCAGAGCAGTGTGGGAAAGAGGTGAGTAAGGGAGCGGGGCTGCACTAATGGTGGCACTAAAGGAGCAGTGTTACCTTGTTGTTCCCAACACATGAGCTGATTCCCAGGGACACTTTGCTACTGAGTCAGTGCAGTTTCTGTGGCAGCTCCAAGCCCAACCCACCCACCATAAGTGAATTCCTCTCCCATTTGGTACCAAGGCCCCCCTGCAGCCTGAGGGGAAGCACTGAGGGGCCCATTCTTGGCAGGAAAGGGAAAGTGTTGATTGGCAGACATTGCATCATTAGAGGGAAGTTTAACAGGGGATTGTGGGATTGGTAGTTCAGCCCATGGCTAGACTAGTTATTCTATTCCCTGCTTGGAATTGTTTTGGGGGATATTGCTGGGAATAATCCCCTATAGAAATGTGTAAGTGCTTAATTCCACTTCCAGGCCCCTCCCTCCCACAAGGAGCCAATGGGAATGTGGGAGGAAGCGAGTGACCCAGTGATGGGGAAGAAGGATAAAAATGAGGAGCGGAAGGAGAGAATCCTGAATCTCACACTGGAGATTATCTATCTGCTGACTGGAGAGGTGAGGGGGGCACTGTGAGTGGCACAGTGAGAAGAGACTGTCTGTCTGTACAAAGGGGGTCTCTCTGCTGCGTTACACACTCATCATTCTCTCTCCCTCTCAATACATAGGGCTACGTCATCCCTAAGAAGAAGAGCCCAACTGTGGGTTTGGGGGCCCTGCATGCCCCTGGCTCCGTCATACAGAAGGAAAATGACAAGAAGATCCTGGAACTCATCTCCAACATCATCCAGCTGCTGACTGGAGAGGTGGGTGCGGCCCCCCAATCCCCCCTTATTGTTTAGTAACAGTGTATGATAATCCCTTTCTCTGGCTGGGGGATGACTGTAACATTGTGTGTGCCAGGTTGCCATAAGGTGTGAGGATGTTTCCATCTATTTTTCCTTGGAGGAGTGGGAGTATATAAAAGGAAACAAGGCCCTTTACAGGGAAGGGATAAAGGAGGAGGAGGAGGAGCCCCAGCAGCTCCGCCCACTGGGTGAGTAATGGTTTCTATCATATGCAGAGCATAGAATGCAGGATATTTTGTGTTTTTAGAAGGTTTTTCTTAAAGGAGAAGGAAAAGCTCAGTCACTTGGGGGTGCCAAAATGTTAGGCACCCCCAAGTGACTTGAATTGCTTACCTTCTACCCCGGGCTAGTGCCCCTGTATGGAGATAACAGCCCCAGCCCGGGGTAGCAGCGATCGCTTCCTCATTCCTCCCTCTCTGCGCGCGCATGCACAGTAGAGTGAATAGCGGAACTTTAACAGAGAAGTCGGCTTTTTCACTCTACTGTGCATGCGTGGGACTTGGAGTCTCAGCGAAAGGAAGGCGGAAGGAGGAAGCGCATCGCCCCAGGTGCCCCGGGCTGGTGCGGTTTTCTCCTAATAGGGGCACCAGCCCGGGGTACGAGGTAAGCGATTCAAGTCACTTGGGGGTGCTTAACATTTTAGCACCCCCAAGTGACTTAGCCTTTCCTTCCCCTTTAACCACTCCCACCTGTGTTTGGAGGGCGCAGCCATCAGGAAATTGAGCTTGTGGCTGCATCTCTGTAGTAGTAATGATATAGGTCGTTACAGTTGTCACAGGAGCTCCCCATCTTGGATTCTGTTAGAGCTGTCGGGGGCAGTGCACATGCTCAGTACCCCTTCCAAAAGCTTTCCTACCCCTGATATCAGACTAACAGGCCTATAGTTTTCAGGCTGAGTACGGGGTCCATTTGTGAAAATCTGCGCCACATTAGCAATTCGCCAGTCTCTCGGCGCCATGGCACCTAAGCTTATTTAGTGCCCTAAATCCCATCCGGTCCGGTCTTGGACTTTTGTTTACTTTTACATGTTCAACTCTCTTTATATTCCCCCCTGAGGGACCCGTGCATCATTTGTTATATTTCTAGAATTGGGGCTATTAAAAATGCAGCCTTCATTAGCTGGCTCCTCAGTTGCGCAGATGAAGGAAAAATCACAGTTTAGAATTTCTGCTTTTTCCCTGTTCTCATGAACCAACTGACCCCCCTGTGATAATGAGGGTCCCGCCCCTTCTTGCTTCAGTTTGCTCATTACATATATAATAAATAATTTTGGATACATTTTTATCCTTGCTGCAATACCACTTTCCTTCTTTACTTTAGGTTTTTGCTGCTTTATTGGCTCCCATGTATCTGCTAATTACAGCTGCCCCAGCTAACTTACGTGTTTAAACATTACCAACCCCGACACTAACACTTTTATTCAGCCATAAAGGTTTTGCTTTGCGATGCCTCTCCTTGCTTACAAGGGGAATATACTGACCTGTATACTTGTTAAGCAACGTTTTAAAGAGGTTCCATTTTCCTTCTGTGTTTAACCCTATGAAAAGCCTTTCCCAGCTGCCACATTGCAGAGATGCCCTTATACTGGCACAGTCTGCACGGCTAAAATCCAGCGTTTTAGTTCCTCCCTTATAGAGCTGTCTCTGCAGCATTATCCCAAAGGGACCATGTTGGGATCACTGTTCCCCAAATGCCCCCCCCCCCCCACACACAAGTGTTAGAGATGAGTTCAGTGTTATTAGTTATTTCAACAGAGAATCATTCCCAGTAGGTTCTTGAACTGCCTGATGTTAATATTACGTAACGGAGAGTTAGCGCTAAGATTACTATTAGCCTGTTTTACTTGTAACAGAGGGATCTCCTTAGCTGGTAACGGTATCCCCCCCCCCCCTCACTCCTTCCCATGAGCCCTTACTAATCCCACTGCCAGGTCTGCACTGGGATCCCCATAAATAACAGTCTCTATCCTTCCCTTTAGCAGCCTGTGAGTATAAAGATGGGAGCGATGTTACAGCACATACGGAAGCAACTTTATGTTGTAATAATGATGGGAATCTCACAAACCCTGATGTTTCTCCAGCGGAACAGCTCCCACCGGCCAATGGGATTAAAGAGGAACCGGCTTCATGGGAAGGGGGAAACCAATCAGATTGCAGCATTAATCCCCTTACAGAACAGATACAGGGAACAGACACACCTACTCCTATCATGGGGAGCAGCCTGAATAACAGCTCGGCAGAGGATTATATATCACATACGATTAAGGAAGAAGCATGTTTATGTGAAGGGAGAAAACATTCAGACTGCAGCATTAATCTTATTACTCCTATCATGGGGTGCAGTCTGAATAACATCTTGTCAGAGGATTATATATCAACTGATATTAAAGAGGAGGCAGCTTCATGGCAAGGTGGAAACCAATCAGATTGCAGCATTAATCCCCTTACAGAACAGATACAGGGAACAGACACACCTACTCCTATCATGGGGTGCAGCCTGAACATCTTAAAAATGGAGGGTAATAAATATGATGAAAATTCCCTCGAATCTCCACATAAATCTCACACAACAAAAAATACATTATATAGGAAATACAGCAGCAATGAGTGTCAGAAACACTTTACTGATAAGAGACACTTTGATCAACATTGTAGAACCCACAAAAGTAAAAAACCCTTTTCTTCTTCTGATTGTGGAAAATATTTTTCAATTCGATCCAACCTTAAACGCCATCAAGTAACTCACACAGGGGAGAAACCATTTTCATGTTCTAGTTGTGGGAAATGTTTTTTAAGCCAATCCCACCTTGCTCGTCATCAAAGGACTCACACAGGGGAGAAACCATTCTCTTGTTCTGAATGTGAGAAATGTTTTGCAAACAAATCTGACCTTAAACGCCATCAAATAACCCACACAGGAGAGAAACCTTTTTCTTGTTCTGAATGTGGGAAATGCTTTGTAAATGAATCTAACCTTGATCGTCATAAAATATCCCACACAGGGAAGAAACCATTTTCTTGTTCTGAATGTGGGAAATGTTTTTCTATTGAATATCACCGTGATTCCCATCAGAAAATTCACACAGGAGAGAAACCATTTTTTTGTTCTGAATGTGGCAAATGTTTTACAAATCGTTCTAACCTTGCTCGTCATCAAAGGACTCACACAGGGGAGAAACCATTCTCTTGTTCTGAATGTGGGAAATGTTTTTCTAACGAATATCACCGTGATCGTCATCAGAGAATTCACACAGGAGAGAAACCATTTTCTTGTTCTGAATGTGGGAAATGTTTTTCAAACCATTCACACCTTAAAAGTCATCATAGAACCCACACAGGGGAGAAACCATTTTCTTGTTCTGATTGTGGGAAATGTTTTTCAAGCAAATCTGACCTTAAACGCCATCAAATAACCCACACAGGAGAGAAACCTTTTTCTTGTTCTGAATGTGGGAAATGTTTTTCAGAACGATATACCCTTAATTTTCATCAAAGAACTCACACAGAGGAGAACCCATTTTCTTGTTCTAAATGTGGGAAATGTTTTTTAAACCATTTACACCTTGTTCGTCATCAAAGGACTCACACAGGGGAGAAACCATTCTCTTGTTCTGAATGTGGGAAATGTTTTTCGAACGGATCTCACCTTAAACGCCATCAAATAACCCACACAGGAGAGAAACCTTTTTCTTGTTCTGAATGTGGGAAATGTTTTTCAAACAAATCTGACCTTAAACGCCATCAAATAACCCACACAGGAGAGAAACCTTTTTCTTGTTCTGAATGTGGGAAATGTTTTTCAGAACGATATATCCTTATTTGTCATCAAAGGACTCACACAGGGGAGAAACCTTTCTCTTGTTCTGAATGCGGGAAATGTTTTACAAATCGGTCTAACCTTGATCGTCATAAAAGGACTCACACAGGGGAGAAACCATTTTCTGAATGAGGGAAATGATTTGTATGGAACAGTAGTCTAAATATACTCTTTCACACATGAGAGAAACTGTAAACTTGCTTTACAAATGAGGCATCAGGCAAATATTTTTATGTCCAACATAAAATGTTTCTTTAAGAGAACGCTTAGACCAGGGATCCCCAACCTTTTTTACTTGTGAGCCACAGTCAAATGTAAAAAGACTTGGAGAGCAACACAAGCTCCATATAAGTTCATGGAGGAGCCAAGTAAGGGCTAAGATTGGCTATTAGGCAGCCTCTATGCAACCTATCAGCTTTCAGGGAGCTTTATCTGGTAGTAAATCTTGTTTGATCACTGCCTTAGACCAACACTTTGCAGTCACCTGATGGGCACTGGGCAATTCTGAGACTGGGGGGCACCAAAGCAGAATGCACCATAAGTACCTTCCCCCGGCACTGGCTCTGCATTGGGAACTGAGGAGCCCTCTGGGATATATCTCCCCCTCCCCCCAACAGATAATATTCTGGGTTTTATTGAACAAGAAGGGACATATTCCAAGGGGTACGAGCCCCCCAGGGTATCACTTGGGCAGATGCTGTTCCCTAATGCTCACACAGTAGGTAACATAATGGGGATATACCCAGCTGGGAATGACTTGCCGGGTACATAGGCTCTTACTGGGTAAATATAAAGCCTATAACATCATCTTGTCATTATTAACCCAATGTCATTTCCAATGGGGCATTTGTTGAGATGAAAGGAAAGGGGGTTACACCATTATCCTATAAAGGGTCTCTTTACATTAAATCAGTTTTGTGAAAAGCCTTTGTGTCAGTCCGGTTTATTGGTGCAATTTTTGATGCTTGTTAATAAAACATTGAATATATATATATAAACGTTGATGTTGTTTAAGAGGAAACTTTTATTGCTAACACATATATGGAGATCCTGTGCCCTCTCTGCCCTGCACTCCTTCCTGAGCCCCTGGATCTTTGCCCCTGTCACCCTGTACTTGCCGGCACTTTATCAGACCCTGCTCACAAGGCAGCAGCAGTTTTTGAATTCTTCCCCCATAGATCAGGTCTCTGAGATGATATTTTTTCTGCTAGAGAAACCGGAGGCAGCGGCTGCTTTGGGGAAGCGGCACAGGAACTGAGGGCAGCAGAGTTGGGGCAAACTAACAGCGCAAAGCCAACAGAAACAGACTGGTATCATAGATCCCTGGGGACTTGCAGCAAAGTAAGTTATCTACCCAGGATCCAGCTTCCTCCTCCAGCAGGAAAATATCATCTCAGAGACCTGATCAATGGGGGAAGAATTTAATGCTGATGATTCTGTGAGGGAAAGGTAGGGGGCGCTAGAGAGGGGAAGGAGGGAAAGGGGAGTCTTTAAGGCCGGGGCTGATAAAGTGCAGGTAAGAACTGGGTGACAAGGGGCGACGAATCAGGACAGAGATAATATTGGATAAATAAATTAAAAAAACCTAACCCTGTAGGCAATTATGAATAATATCCGGTGCTGGTTTCCCTTTGGGCTAAACATTAACCCTATCTGTAACAATGGCCCCTTTATTGGAGCTCCCTATAGATCCTCTCAGGTCCCTGTCTGGGTTTCACATGAGGGGTGGGCGTGTCCTAACGGTCCCTGCCAGAAGCACAGTAGGAGGGGGAGAGCCAATCACAGCCCTGCACTCACACAAGCACAGACAGGCTTCAGTTCCCTATCAGGTCAGCCTAGTGTGGCCCCAAAGTGAAGTCTCACACAAATGGCGAATTGAAGCCAAACAATCGCTGCCCACAATTTCACACAAGATTTGGGGGATTTATTTTTTTTTCAAAATGGGAGAATGTTTTTGGGTGCCAAGAGACCGTGAGGAAAGAGGCAGATTCAGGGAACTAACGAATAAACCTGCCCCTGCCTGGTAACCTGTAACCCCCAGGCACTACTGAGCCTCTGATTGGGGGAACCAGTCAGGTGACTGGGGAAATGTCTCAAACACAGCAAGTCCAGTTGATGTGACTTATTACTACAGAGATACCCCGGCCTGGATGAATGGGAACCTTCCCACACATAATACTTACATGGGGGGATTAGAAAAACTACATATCCCAGAATTCCCTGCAGCTTTACAGCTCCCTTACTGTGCTGCACCCAAATGTTTCCGGCTCAGTGACTGGGTGTGCTGACAGTGTGCCTCACAGTATGTAGCAGGGCTTTAACCCTGCGTGTGTCCAACCGCACCTCAGCTGCTAGTGCTGCTTGGTTGCCTTAGTTACTGGTTTTCAGCAACTTCCTGACGGAATAAACTCGTTTGTCATTTTTACACTTACACAGCAGTCTGTGAGTTTTCCCTCTGTCCCTAACTCTGCAGTCTGTGAGTTTTCCCTCTGTCCCTAACTCTGCAGTCTGTGAGTTTTCCCTCTGTCCCTAACTCTGCAGTCTGTGAGTTTTCCCTCTGTCCCTAACTCTGTGTCCCGCCCTTGTGCTCACTGATCCAATCATTCTTCTCTGCCGCTCTCTGTCCCGCCCACATTCCCCTCCCAGCCAATGAGTGAGTGTCCCAGCTCCTCAGTTCCCTCCCTCACAGCTACAGGCAGCAGAGCAGTGTGGGAAAGAGGTGAGTAAGGGAGCGGGGCTGCACTAATGGTGGCACTAAAGGAGCAGTGTTACCTTGTTGTTCCCAACACATGAGCTGATTCCCAGGGACACTTTGCTACTGAGTCAGTGCAGTTTCTGTGGCAGCTCCAAGCCCAACCCACCCACCATAAGTGAATTCCTCTCCCATTTGGTACCAAGGCCCCCCTGCAGCCTGAGGGGAAGCACTGAGGGGCCCATTCTTGGCAGGAAAGGGAAAGTGTTGATTGGCAGACATTGCATCATTAGAGGGAAGTTTAACAGGGGATTGTGGGATTGGTAGTTCAGCCCATGGCTAGACTAGTTATTCTATTCCCTGCCTTGGTGCCACAACCTGCCAGGCTGAATGCTTTGATTCCTAAAAGGGCAGTTCCCCTTCTGGTTAAATGTTATTATGTTATAGAATGGCCGATTCTTAGCAACTTCTCATTCTGGCTTTATTTTAGTTTTATTTAATTTATTAATTTACCTTCCACCTCTGACTCTCCAGCTTTCAAATGGGGGTCACTGACCCCAAACAACTATTATTCTGCGAGGCTCCAGTTTTATTGTCGTTATTACTTACCTTGCTATTTAGTCCCTCCTTTATTCATATTCCTGTCTCTCTTTCAAACCACTGCCTGGTTGCTAGGTTAATATAGACCCTAGCAACCAGATAGTTGCCTAAATTCAAAACTGGAGAGCTGCTGAACAAAAAGCTCAATAATTCCAAAAATGCAAATAATAATTAGTTGTTTTTATTTCTAAATCTGCATGTTTAATGTATTTGCTCGTTTATTGTACAGCACTGGGAAATATATTGGCGCTAATACAGGTATGGGATCCATTAACTGGAAACCTATTATCCAGAAAGCTCTGAATTACAGGAACACCATTTCCCATAGAGCTCATTATAAACAAATAATTCTAATTTTTAAATTTTTTTTTTGTCTCTGTAATAATAAAACAGTACCTGTACTTGATCCCAACTAAGATATAATTACCCCTTATTGGGGCAGAACAGCCCTATTGGGTTTATTTCATGGTTAAATGATTCCCTTTTCTCTGTAATAATAAAACAGTACCTGTACTTGATCCCAACTAAGATATAATTACCCCTTATTGGGGGCAGAACAGCCCTATTGGTTTTATTTACATTTCGATTATTTTTTAGTGGATTTTGGGGGTATTGCTGGGAATAATCCCCTATAGAAATGTGTAAGTGCTTAATTCCACTTCCAGGCCCCTCCCTCCCACAAGGAGCCAATGGGAATGTGGGAGGAAGCGAGTGACCCAGTGATGGGGAAGAAGGATAAAAATGAGGAGCGGAAGGAGAGAATCCTGAATCTCACACTGGAGATTATCTATCTGCTGACTGGAGAGGTGAGGGGGGCACTGTGAGTGGCACAGTGAGAAGAGACTGTCTGTCTGTACAAAGGGGGTCTCTCTGCTGCGTTACACACTCATCATTCTCTCTCCCTCTCAATACATAGGGCTACGTCATCCCTAAGAAGAAGAGCCCAACTGTGGGTTTGGGGGCCCTGCATGCCCCTGGCTCCGTCATACAGAAGGAAAATGACAAGAAGATCCTGGAACTCATCTCCAACATCATCCAGCTGCTGACTGGAGAGGTGGGTGCGGCCCCCCAATCCCCCCTTATTGTTTAGTAACAGTGTATGATAATCCCTTTCTCTGGCTGGGGGATGACTGTAACATTGTGTGTGCCAGGTTGCCATAAGGTGTGAGGATGTTTCCATCTATTTTTCCTTGGAGGAGTGGGAGTATATAAAAGGAAACAAGGCCCTTTACAGGGAAGGGATAAAGGAGGAGGAGGAGCTCCAGCAGCTCCGCCCACTGGGTGAGTAATGGTTTCTATCATATACAGAGCATAGAATGCAGGATATCAGGTCTTTTAAGAAGCACATGGAAAGTCAGTCAGTGAATCGGTTTATACCCAGTTTATAACCCATTGCCAGGGCCGGCGTCAGAAACTTTGGGGCCCCATGAGCACAAGCAGGTAGTACCCATAGTCATGTCCCTTGTGTGCTCTACATAAATGATCAGCTGACTGCAATTAACTGACTGCTGAGTGATTTCTAAGTGCCCCCTGGCTGACTGAGCTACTAATTAAGGGGGAGGAGTAAATCTGGTAAATTCTCAGCAGGCGGTTGGCTGTTTGGTTTGAACCTCTATAAGTTACAGACAGCGAGTGTGGGAGCCGCTAAGCGAGTGTTGCATGTGAACTGTGTTTGGCAGGCGTTAAAAACAAAAAGGCGTTTAAATCTAGAAAGGCGCTATACAGGGGATGGCAGTAAGTACCAGTGGCAATATGACTGCCTGTGTGATTGCCGGTGTTACTCTGTGTGGATCTTGTCACATCTATGGGATCCTGGAGCAGAAAATGAGGAGTTATAGTAACTCTAAGCTGGTAAAGGGTATGGAAAGTCTCAGTTATGGGGAAAGGCTGGCCCAGTTGGGTCTGTTTACACTGGGGAAGGGGCGCTTAAGAGGTGATATGATAGTTACATAGGGTTAAAAAAAGACCAGAGTCCATCAAGTTCAACCCTTCTAAGTAAACCCAGCACCCACACCCTATACTTACCAATCTATACACTCACATACATAAACTATATATACACCCACTAATACTAACTGTAGGTATTAGTATCACAATAGCCTTGGGTATTCTGCTTGTTCAAGAACTCATCCAGGCCCCTCTTATAGGCATTAACAGAATCTGCCATTACCCCATCTCTAGGGCATTCCCCAACCCCCTCACTGCCCTCACCGTGAGGAACCCCCTACGCTAGCTCCGTTCCTCTAATCTAAAGGGGGGGGGGCTCTGGTGCGTTGATTGTTTTTATGGGAAAAAAGAACATCCCCCAACTGCCTATAATCCCCTCTAATGTACTTGTACAGAGTAATCATGTCCCCTCGCAGGCGCCTCTTTTCCAGAGAAAACAACCCCAACCCTGACAGTCTCACCTCATATAACTATGTATAAACATATAAGGGGATCATATACCGTATATACTCGAGTATAAGCCGAGATTTTAAAAAGTGACCTCGGCGCTTATACTCGCATATATACGGTAGATGTATTTGCAAATGCAAGCGTTGAATTCGCGACCTAACGTGCGCACGGCTTCTTACGCGCGTCAGCGCCGGCATCTTTCATGGCGGCATCTTATGTGGCGCTTCATGGGGTTGGGGATAAATGCATATTGAGGCCATGAGCTTTGTGTAACGGTGTGCTGTTGTGTGTAGCAAATAAAATGGTGTGTGGATTGTGAAAGGCGGCACAGAGAGGAAAGGATGGGGGGGAGGGCTCAGTGTCCCGCCCCCCCCCCCCCCCCCATCTCTGTACACACAGCATGAGCCTGGAAATGCGTTCAATATTTCAAAACAGGAATTGTCCCTGTGTCACAGTGAGCAGTGCTAATAATGGACGAGGCATATATCTAATGAACAGGTTGGAGTGGCACATAAAGCAGTAGGTGTGTGGCACGGCAGCCTTTGAAGTGGGAGACTATCACTCCAACTTAGCAGTAGCGGCTGCATTTCCCACCCTAGGCTTATACTCGAGTCAATAAGTTTTTCCAGTTTTCTTAGGTAAAATTAGGTACCTTGGCTTATTTTTGGATCGGCTTATACCCGAGTATATACATTAATAACCTCTCTAATGCTTTATTTACCAGTAGGGCCTTCCAACGGGCACGAGGGCACCCACTCTGTTTCGAAGAAGGGAGGTTCCATTTAAATATTCAGAAAGGGTTTGTTACTGTGAGAGCTGTGAGGTTCTGGGATTCCCTCCCGGAATCAGTCGTACTGGCTGATACATTATATAACTTTATATAGGGGCTGGATGGATTCTTAGCAAGTGAGGGAATACAGGGTTATGGGAGATAGCTCTCAGTACAAGTGAGGGAATACAGGGGTAGGGGGGATAGCTCTCAGTACAAGTGAGGGAATACAGGGGTATGGGAGATAGCTCTCAGTACAAGTGAGGGAATACAGGGGTAGGGGAGATAGCTCTCAGTACAAGTGAGGGAATACAGGGGTAGGGGGGATAGCTCTCAGTACAAGTGAGGGAATACAGGGGTATGGGAGATAGCTCTCAGTACAAGTGAGGGAATACAGGGGTATGGGAGATAGCTCTCAGTACTAGTGAGGGAATACAGGGGTAGGGGGGATAGCTCTCAGTACAAGTGAGGGAATACAGGGGTAGGGGAGATAGCTCTCAGTACAAGTGAGGGAATACAGGGGTAGGGGGGATAGCTCTCAGTACAAGTGAGGGAATACAGGGGTAGGGGAGATAGCTCTCAGTACAAGTGAGGGAATACAGGGGTAGGGGGGATAGCTCTCAGTACTAGTGAGGGAATACAGGGGTAGGGGGGATAGCTCTCAGTACAAGTGAGGGAATACAGGGGTAGGGGAGATAGCTCTCAGTACAAGTGAGGGAATACAGGGGTAGGGGGGATAGCTCTCAGTACAAGTGAGGGAATACAGGGGTAGGGGGGATAGCTCTCAGTACTAGTGAGGGAATACAGGGGTAGGGGGGATAGCTCTCAGTACAAGTGAGGGAATACAGGGGTAGGGGAGATAGCTCTCAGTACAAGTGAGGGAATACAGGGGTAGGGGGGATAGCTCTCAGTACAAGTGAGGGAATACAGGGGTATGGGAGATAGCTCTCAGTACAAGTGAGGGAATACAGGGGTAGGGGGGATAGCTCTCAGTACAAGTGAGGGAATACAGGGGTAGGGGGGATAGCTCTCAGTACTAGTGAGGGAATACAGGGGTAGGGGGGATAGCTCTCAGTACAAGTGAGGGAATACAGGGGTAGGGGAGATAGCTCTCAGTACAAGTGAGGGAATACAGGGGTAGGGGGGATAGCTCTCAGTACAAGTGAGGGAATACAGGGGTAGGGGAGATAGCTCTCAGTACAAGTGAGGGAATACAGGGGTAGGGGGGATAGCTCTCAGTACTAGTGAGGGAATACAGGGGTAGGGGGGATAGCTCTCAGTACAAGTGAGGGAATACAGGGGTAGGGGAGATAGCTCTCAGTACAAGTGAGGGAATACAGGGGTAGGGGGGATAGCTCTCAGTACAAGTGAGGGAATACAGGGGTAGGGGGGATAGCTCTCAGTACTAGTGAGGGAATACAGGGGTAGGGGGGATAGCTCTCAGTACAAGTGAGGGAATACAGGGGTAGGGGAGATAGCTCTCAGTACAAGTGAGGGAATACAGGGGTAGGGGGGATAGCTCTCAGTACAAGTGAGGGAATACAGGGGTATGGGAGATAGCTCTCAGTACAAGTGAGGGAATACAGGGGTAGGGGGGATAGCTCTCAGTACAAGTGAGGGAATACAGGGGTAGGGGGGATAGCTCTCAGTACAAGTGAGGGAATACAGAGGTAGGGGGGATAGCTCTCAGTACAAGTGAGGGAATACAGGGGTAGGGGGGATAGCTCTCAGTACAAGTGAGGGAATACAGGGGTAGGGGAGATAGCTCTCAGTACAAGTGAGGGAATACAGGGGTAGGGGAGATAGCTCTCAGTACAAGTGAGGGAATACAGGGGTAGGGGGGATAGCTCTCAGTACAAGTGAGGGAATACAGGGGTAGGGGGGATAGCTCTCAGTACAAGTGAGGGAATACAGGGGTAGGGGAGATAGCTCTCAGTACAAGTGAGGGAATACAGGGGTAGGGGAGATAGCTCTCAGTACAAGTGAGGGAATACAGGGGTAGGGGAGATAGCTCTCAGTACAAGTGAGGGAATACAGGGGTAGGGAGATAGCTCTCAGTACAAGTGAGGGAATACAGGGGTAGGGGAGATAGCTCTCAGTACAAGTGAGGGAATACAGGGTTAGGGGAGATAGCTCTCAGTACAAGTGAGGGAATACAGGGGTAGGGAGATAGCTCTCAGTACAAGTGAGGGAATACAGGGGTAGGGGAGATAGCTCTCAGTACAAGTGAGGGAATACAGGGATAGGGGGGATAGCTCTCAGTACAAGTGAGGGAATACAGGGGTAGGGAGATAGCTCTCAGTACAAGTGAGGGAATACAGGGGTAGGGGAGATAGCTCTTAGTACAAGTGAGGGAATACAGGGGTAGGGGAGATAGCTCTCAGTACAAGTGAGGGAATACAGGGGTAGGGGAGATAGCTCTCAGTACAAGTGAGGGAATACAGGGGTAGGGGAGATAGCTCTCAGTACAAGTGAGGGAATACAGGGGTAGGGGGGATAGCTCTCAGTACAAGTGAGGGAATACAGGGGTAGGGGGGATAGCTCTCAGTACAAGTGAGGGAATACAGGGGTAGGGGGGATAGCTCTCAGTACAAGTGAGGGAATACAGGGGTAGGGGGATAGCTCTCAGTACAAGTGAGGGAATACAGGGGTAGGGGGGATAGCTCTCAGTACAAGTGAGGGAATACAGGGGTAGGGGGGATAGCTCTCAGTACAAGTGAGGGAATACAGGGGTAGGGGGGATAGCTCTCAGTACAAGTGAGGGAATACAGGGGTAGGGGGGATAGCTCTCAGTACAAGTGAGGGAATACAGGGGTAGGGGGGATAGCTCTCAGTACAAGTGAGGGAATACAGGGGTATGGGAGATAGCTCTCAGTACACGTTGCCCCAGGGACTGGTCCGTTTGCCATCTTGGAGTCAGGAAGGATTTTTTCCCCTCTGCGGCAAATTAGAGAGGCTTCAGATGGGGTTTTTGCCTTCCTCTGGATCAACTAGTAGTTAGGCAGGTTATATATAGGCATTATGGTTGAACGTGATGGACGTATGTCTTTTTTCAACCCAACTTACTATGTTACTTAATTAAGAATGAGTGGAGTTTGCCCTAAGTTTAACCCCTCCCCCCCTACCTGCCCCTGTCACAGAGCTTAGCTTTGTCATTGCTTGTTTTGTAAGTTCTGTACATGTAAAAAACATTTTGTGCTGTAGTTACATAAGTTATGTCAATTTTAACATAACATTTCTCCTCTATATTTCACAGTAATTTGTCAAACACTTTAATTACTGTAGTGCTTTAGCAAAGTCCAAGTAGATCCCATCCACTGCCATTCCAGCATCGAGGTTCCTGCTCACCTCCTCATAGAAGGCAAAATAGTCTGGCAAGATCTGTTACCCATAAACCCATACCAGCAGAATCTTATAGTACTGGGATTTGCAATGTATTCAAGTTCCCTACTGCTATGTTTTTTTCCCTCTCATGTTAATATTACGTAACGGAGAGTTAGCGCTAAGATTACTATTAGCCTGTTTTACTTGTAACAGAGGGATCTCCTTAGCTGGTAACGGTATCCCCTCCCCCCTCACTCCTTCCCATGAGCCCTTACTAATCCCACTGCCAGGTCTGCACTGGGATCCCCATAAATAACAGTCTCTATCCTTCCCTTTAGCAGCCTGTGAGTATAAAGATGGGAGCGATGTTACAGCACATACGGAAGCAACTTTATGTTGTAATAATGATGGGAATCTCACAAACCCTGATGTTTCTCCAGCGGAACAGCCCCCACCAGCCAATGGGATTAAAGAGGAAGAGGCTTCATGTGAAGGGGGAAACCAATCAGATTGCAGCATTAATCCCCTTACAGAACAGATACAGGGAACAGACACACCTACTCCTATCATGGGGTGGAGCCTGAATATATTGGAGGGTATTAAAGAGGAACCGGCTTCCTGCAAAGAGGAAACCCAATCAAATTGCAGCATTAATCCCCTTACAGAACAGATACAGGGAACAGACACGCCTACTCATATCATGGGGTGGAGCCTGAATATATTGGAGGGTATTAAAGAGGAACCGGCTTCCTGCAAAGAGGAAAACCAATCAGATTGCAGCATTAATCCCCTTACAGAACAGATACAGGGAACAGACACACCTACTCCTATCATGGGGTGGAGCCTGAATATATTGGAGGGTATTAAAGAGGAACCGGCTTCCTGCAAAGAGGAAAACCAATCAGATTGCAGCATTAATCCCCTTACAGAACAGATACAGGGAACAGACACACCTACTCCTATCATGGGGTGGAGCCTGAATATATTGGAGGGTATTAAAGAGGAACCGGCTTCCTGCAAAGAGGAAAACCAATCAAATTGCAGCATTAATCCCCTTACAGAACAGATACAGGGAACAGACACGCCTACTCCTATCATGGGGTGGAGCCTGAATATATTGGAGGGTATTAAAGAGGAACCAGCTTCCTGCAAAGAGGAAAACCAATCAGATTGCAGCATTAATCCCCTTACAGAACAGATACAGGGAACAGAGACGCCTACTCCTATCATGGGGTGGAGCCTGAATATATTGGAGGGTATTAAAGAGGAACTGGCTTCCTGCAAAGAGGAAAACCAATCAGATTGCAGCATTAATCCCCTTACAGAACAGATACAGGGAACAGACACACCTACTCCAATCATGGGGTGCAGCCTGAACATCTTAAAAATGGAGGGTAATAAATATGATGAAAATTCCCTCCAATCTCCACATAAATCTTACTTAACAAAGAGAGACTATGATAAACATCAAAGAACCCACAAAAGTAAAAAACCCTTTTCTTCTTCTAATTGTGGAAAATGTTTTTTAAACCATTCACACCTTGCTTGTCATCAAAGGACTCACACAGGGGAGAAACCATTCTCTTGTTCTGAATGTGGAAAATGTTTTGCAAAGCAATCTAACCTTGCTCGTCACCAAAGGACTCACACAGGGGAGAAACCTTTTTCTTGTTCTGAATGTGGGAAATGCTTTTCAAGTAAATACCACCTTAAAATTCATCATAGAAACCACACAGGGGAGAAACCTTTTTCTTGTAAATGTGGGAAATGTTTTTCAAAGCGATCTGACCTTGCTCGTCATCAAAGGACTCACACAGGGGAGAAACCATTCTCTTGTTCTGAATGTGGGAAATGTTTTTCAAACAAATCTGATCTAAAACGCCATCAAATAACCCACACAGGGGAGAAACCATTTTCTTGTTCTGAATGTGGGAAATGTTTTTCAAACAAATCTGACCTTAAAGGCCATCAAATAACCCACACAGGGGAGAAACCTTTTTCTTGTCTTGAATGTGGGAAATGTTTTTTAAACCATTTCCATCTTGCACGTCATCAAAGGACTCACACAGGGGAGAAACCATTCTCCTGTTCTGAATGTGGGAAATGTTTTTCTAACCAATATCACCGTGATCGTCATCAGAAAATTCACACAGGAGAGAAACCTTTTTCTTGTTCTGAATGTGGGAAATGTTTTTTACACCATTCACACCTTGCTCGTCATCAAACGACTCACACAGGGGAGAAACCATTCTCTTGTTCTGAATGTGGGAAATGTTTTTTAAACCATTCACACCTTGCTCGTCATGAAAGGACTCACACGGGGGAGAAACCATTCTCTTGTTCTGAATGTGGGAAATGTTTTGCTAACCAATCTGACCTAAAACGCCATCAACTAACCCACACAGGAAAGAAATCTTTTTCTTGTTCTGAATGTGGGAAATGTTTTGCAGATGAATCTCACCTTGATTTTCATAAAATAACCCACACAGGGGAGAAACCTTTTTCTTGTTCTGAATGTGGGAAATGTTTTTCAAAGCGATCTGACCTTGCTCGTCATGAAAGGACTCACACAGGGGAAAAACCATTCTCTTGTTCTGAATGTGGGAAATGTTTTTCAAACAAATCTGACCTAAAACGCCATCAAATAACCCACACAGGAGAGAAACCTTTTTCTTGTTCTGAATGTGGGAAATGTTTTTCAAAGCAATCTAACCTTGCTTGTCATCAAAGAACTCATACAGGGGACAAACCATTCTCTTGTTCTGAATGTGGGAAATGTTTTTGTAATGAATTTCGCCGTGATCGTCATCAGAGAATTCACACAGGAGTGAAACCTTTTCCTTGTTCTGAATGTGGGAAATGTTTTTCAAAGCAATCTAACCTTGCTTGTCATCAAAGAACTCACACAGGAGAGAAACCTTTTTCTTGTTCTGAATGTGGGAAATGTTTTTCAAAGCAATCCCACCTTATTTGTCATCAAAGGACTCACACAGGGGAGAAACCATTCTCCTGTTCTGAATGTGGGAAATGTTTTTCTAACGAATATCACCGTGATCGTCATCAGAGAATTCACACAGGAGAGAAACCTTTTTCTTGTTCTCAATGTGGGAAATGTTTTACAAATCGGTCTAACCTTGATCGTCATCGAAGAACTCACACAGGGGAGAAACCATTTTCTGAATGAGGGAAATGATTTGTATTGAACAGTAGTCTAAAAATACTCTTTCACACATGAGAGAAACTGTAAACTTGTTTTACAAATGAGGCATCAGGCAAATATTTATGTCCACCATAAAATGTTTCTTTAAGAGAACCCTTAGACCAGGGGGCCCCAACCTTTCTTACTCATGAGCCACAGTCAAATGTAAAAAGATTTGGAGAGCAACACAAGCTCCATATCAGTTCATCGAGAAGCCAAGTAAGGGCTAATATTGGCTATTAGGCAGCCTCTATGCACCCTATCAGCTTACAGGGGGGCTTTATTTGGTAGTAAATCTTATTTGTCACTGCCTTAGACCAACACTTTGCAGTCACCTGATGGACACTGGGTAATGCTGAGACTGGGGGGGCAACAACGCAGAATGCACCATAAGTACCTTCCCCCGGCACTGGCTCTGCATTGGGAACTGAGGAGCCCTCTGGGATATATCTCCCCCTCCCCCCAACAGATAATATTCTGGGTTTTATTGAACAAGAAGGGACATATTCCAAGGGGTACGAGCCCCCCAGGGTATCACTTGGGCAGATGCTGTTCCCTAATGCTCACACAGTAGGTAACATAATGGGGATATACCCAGCTGGGAATGACTTGCCGGGTACATAGGCTCTTACTGGGTAAATATAAAGCCTATAACATCATCTTGTCATTATTAACCCAATGTCATTTCCAATGGGGCATTTGTTGAGATGAAAGGAAAGGGGGTTACACCATTATCCTATAAAGGGTCTCTTTACATTAAATCAGTTTTGTGAAAAGCCTTTGTGTCAGTCCGATTTATTGGTGCAATTTATATTTGTTTTCATGCTTGTTAATAAGAGATTGAATATATGTTTTTTATTATTAGCCAGTAGCAGAATGTTGTACCATGGGAGCCATAGAGCAGAAAAAGAAAAAACAATTGTGGCCCCGTGATACTTTCGTGGAACTTTAACCCTTTCACTGCCAGCCGCTTTGGTCAAAGCGGAACTTGTATTGCCACTTTTTGAACATTTTGCACTTTAGGGGACTTTTACTTTACCCAGGAAAACAATATATGGTTTTTTGTCAGGACAACCTAAGCTTTCAAAAGCTGCAATTCCAATTCTCTAACAAGATATGGGCTTCTAAATATCTAAAAATGAAACAAAAAAATTAAATTTTCTATAATATAAACACACATACCAGAAACAAAAATTATTTTATGCACGAAAATACAACTGATTTGGAAAGCCCCATGTCTCCTGAATGTGCCAATAGCAAATATATATAGTTTTATGGGGATTTCCCACGTGTATAGGCCACAAACTCCCGGCAGGACACTACCAAATCCCCAAAGCGCTGCCCCAGAAAGCTGCATACTTTAGATTTCAGGGTCAAAAATTCCACTAACAGAAGGTTTATCCCAGAAAATTATACATTTCTGGAAAGAACAGATTCTGTGGAATCCAAAATAGGCACAACTGTCTGTCTGCTCCAAACTACCAAGTCACAATGCTTTCCTTAAGTTATTGGTTTTTATCAAAATTTGTGAAATGAAAAAATCACTTCAAAGCTTCCAGTATATAGAATCTCTACTATCTCCTACAGGTCATAAAGTAACCAGATAAAACACCCTAAATATGAATGTCAGGGGTCCCCTGAACAGTTTGAACCCCAATATGTATAGGTTTAGCTAAGTATGTGGCATGTAGGGGCCCAATGGGAACCCCCATATGTACTGTCATTTCAGCTCCTGCAAAATCAACACATTTACATCATTATATGTGGGATAAAGCTACAAAAAGTACGCTCACCCCAGAAAGCCATATATTTTTGGAAAGTACACATTCCCCCGAATCTATAATGGGTACCCGTGTCTTTCTACTCCAAAGTACCAAGCCGCAAATTTTTTCTAAATATGCCAATTTTGATGGCATAATCAGTGAAACAACAAAATAAGTCACATGACAGTGTAATTAGTGGTCAGAATACCTGATCCAATAGCCAGGCCATAGCCAGTGTGACTGTGTATATGAGTGTATATAAGTGTGCAAAATAAAAAAAAAAAAAACTGTTCTAAATTGTGTGCTGTATGTGTGTGTAAATGTATGTAAGGGTGTGTGTAAGTGTGCATAGTAGTATAAATAAAGGGCACTTACCTGTCCTGGAGGCAGATGGATGATCAGATCGTCCTGCAGTCTCCTGAAGGGTCCGTGTGCAGAGCTTCAGCAGCAGGAAGTGAGTGGGCGTCGCTGGCGGGAGGGGGGAGGAAGCAGGGAGAGCAGCAGCAGATGCGATTGGAGGTCAGTCCTGCAATGATCGCATCACAGGACCGACATGACAGCTCCCCTGGCTGATGCCACTTCTGCAGAGAGAATCTTTAACTGCCAAACAAAAGTGTTAATGGGCCCCTTAGATCACAGACGATGATGTTTAAGAGGAAACTTTTATTGCTAACACATATATGGAGATCCTGTGCCCTCTCTGCCCTGCACTCCTTCCTGCCCCTGGATCTTTGCCCCTGTCACCCTGTACTTGCCGGCACTTTATCAGCCCCTGCTCACAAGGCAGCAGCAGTTTTTGAATTCTCCCCCCATAGATCAGGTCTCTGAGATATTTTTTCTGCTAGAGAAACCGGAGGCAGCGGCTGCTTTGGGGAAGCGGCACAGGAACTGAGGGCAGCAGAGTTGGGGCAAACTAACAGCGCAAAGCCAACAGAAACAGACTGGTATCATAGATCCCTGGGGACTTGCAGCAAAGTAAGTTATCTACCCAGGATCCAGCTTCCTCCTCCAGCAGGAAAATATCATCTCAGAGACCTGATCAATGGGGGAAGAATTTAATGCTGATGATTCTGTGAGGGAAAGGTAGGGGGCGCTAGAGAGGGGAAGGAGGGAAAGGGGAGTCTTTAAGGCCGGGGCTGATAAAGTGCAGGTAAGAACTGGGTGACAAGGGGGCGACAATAGAGGACAGAGATAATATTGAATAAATAAAACCCCCTAACCCTGTAGGCAATTATGTATAATATCCGGTGCTGGTTTCCCTTTGGGCTAAACATTAACCCTATCTGTAACAATGGCCCCTTTATTGGGGCTCCCTATAGATCAGGGCTGGAACTAGGGGTAGGCAGAAGAGGCAGCTGCCTAGGGTGCAACGATTGAGGGGCTCCAGGCAGGTACCTCTCCTGCCTACCCCTAGTGCTACTTTGTCATTGCCTCCGCTGCTTAACATTAGCGGTGGAGGCAATGATCGATCGAATTGCACCGCCCCCCCTACCCCTCCTCCTGTGCTTTGGCGCGCATGCGCCGTTCGTGGTGGGCGGAGTTGGCCGACCGGGTTGCCTAGGGCGCCCGGTCGGCTTGGCCCGCCCCTGCTATAGATCCTCTCAGGTCCCTGTCTGGGTTTCACATGAGGGGTGGGCGTGTCCGAACGGTCCCTGCCAGAAGCACAGTAGGAGGGGGAGAGCCAATCACAGCCCTGCACTCACACAAGCACAGACAGCCTTCAGTTCCCTATCAGGTCAGCCTAGTGTGGCCCCAAATTGATGTCTCACGCAAATGGCGAATTGAAGCCAAACAATCGCTGCCCACAATTTGACACAAAATTTGGGGTATTTTTTTTTTTTTTTAAATGGGAGAATGTTTTTGGGTGCCAAGAGACCGGGGGGAAAGAGGCAGATTCAGGGAACTAACGAATAAACCTGCCCCTGCCTGGTAACCTGTAACCCCCAGGCACTACTGAGCCTCTGATTGGGGGAACCAGTCAGGTGACTGGGGAAATGTCTCAAACACAGCAAGTCCAGTTGATGTGACTTATTACTACAGAGATACCCCGGCCTGGATGGGAACCTTCCCACACATAATACTTACATGGGGGGATTAGAAAAACTACATATCCCAGAATTCCCTGCAGCTTTACAGCTCCCTTACTGTGCTGCACCCAAATGTTTCCGGCTCAGTGACTGGGTGTGCTGACAGTGTGCCTCACAGTATGTAGCAGGGCTTTAACCCTGCGTGTGTCCAACCGCACCTCAGCTGCTAGTGCTGCTTGGTTGCCTTAGTTACTGGTTTTCAGCAACTTCCTGACGGAATAAACTCGTTTGTCATTTTTACACTTACACAGCAGTCTGTGAGTTTTCCCTCTGTCCCTAACTCTGCAGTCTGTGAGTTTTCCCTCTGTCCCTAACTCTGCAGTCTGTGAGTTTTCCCTCTGTCCCTAACTCTGCAGTCTGTGAGTTTTCCCTCTGTCCCTAACTCTGCAGTCTGTGAGTTTTCCCTCTGTCCCTAACTCTGTGTCCCGCCCTTGTGCTCACTGATCCAATCATTCTTCTCCGCCGCTCTCTGTCCCGCCCACATTCCCCTCCCAGCCAATGAGTGAGTGTCCCAGCTCCTCAGTTCCCTCCCCCACAGCTACAGGCAGCAGAGCAGTGTGGGAAAGAGGTGAGTAAGGGAGCGGGGCTGCACTAATGGTGGCACTAAAGGAGCAGTGTTACCTTGTTGTTCCCAACACATGAGCTGATTCCCAGGGACACTTTGCTACTGAGTCAGTGCAGTTTCTGTGGCAGCTCCAAGCCCAACCCACCCACCATAAGTGAATTCCTCTCCCATTTGGTACCAAGGCCCCCCTGCAGCCTGAGGGGAAGCACTGAGGGGCCCATTCTTGGCAGGAAAGGGAAAGTGTTGATTGGCAGACATTGCATCATTAGAGGGAAGTTTAACAGGGGATTGTGGGATTGGTAGTTCAGCCCATGGCTAGACTAGTTATTCTATTCCCTGCTTGGAATTGTTTTGGGGGATATTGCTGGGAATAATCCCCTATAGAAATGTGTAAGTGCTTAATTCCACTTCCAGGCCCCTCCCTCCCACAAGGAGCCAATGGGAATGTGGGAGGAAGCGAGTGACCCAGTGATGGGGAAGAAGGATAAAAATGAGGAGCGGAAGGAGAGAATCCTGAATCTCACACTGGAGATTATCTATCTGCTGACTGGAGAGGTGAGGGGGGCACTGTGAGTGGCACAGTGAGAAGAGACTGTCTGTCTGTACAAAGGGGGTCTCTCTGCTGCGTTACACACTCATCATTCTCTCTCCCTCTCAATACATAGGGCTACGTCATCCCTAAGAAGAAGAGCCCAACTGTGGGTTTGGGGGCCCTGCATGCCCCTGGCTCCGTCATACAGAAGGAAAATGACAAGAAGATCCTGGAACTCATCTCCAACATCATCCAGCTGCTGACTGGAGAGGTGGGTGCGGCCCCCCAATCCCCCCTTATTGTTTAGTAACAGTGTATGATAATCCCTTTCTCTGGCTGGGGGATGACTGTAACATTGTGTGTGCCAGGTTGCCATAAGGTGTGAGGATGTTTCCATCTATTTTTCCTTGGAGGAGTGGGAGTATATAAAAGGAAACAAGGCCCTTTACAGGGAAGGGATAAAGGAGGAGGAGCCCCAGCAGCTCCGCCCACTGGGTGAGTAATGGTTTCTATCATATACAGAGCATAGAATGCAGGATGTTTTGTGTTTTTAGAAGCAGATAGAAAATGCCAGTCAGTGAATCAGTTTATACCCAGTTTATAACCCATTGCCAGGGCCGGCATCAGAAACTTTGGGGCCCCATGAGCACAAGCAGGTAGTACCCATAGTCATGTCCCTTGTGTGCTCTACATAAATGATCAGCTGACTGCAATTAACTGACTGCTGAGTGATTTCTAAGTGCCCCCTGGCTGACTGAGCTACTAATTAAGGGGGAGGAGTAAATCTGGTAAATTCTCAGCAGGCGGTTGGCTGTTTGGTTTGAACCTCTATAAGTTACAGACAGCGAGTGTGGGAGCCGCTAAGCGAGTGTTGCATGTGAACTGTGTTTGGCAGGCGTTAAAAACAAAAAGGCGTTTAAATCTAGAAAGGCGCTATACAGGGGATGGCAGTAAGTACCAGTGGCAATATGACTGCCTGTGTGATTGCCGGTGTTACTCTGTGTGTGTGTGTGTATATGTATGTATAACTTTATTTATAAAGTACCACAAGGGTACGCAGCGCTGTACAATCTTACAGAATACACAATTACACACAGGGAGGACATGTGTTATAATAAATAAATACAATAAATATAAATAAATGCAAAGGGAATAAGTGCCATGTGGTATGAGACTTAGTAGGAAGGGGGTCCCTTCCCCGTAGAGCTTACAATCTAAGTGTGTATCTTGTCACATGTATGGGATCCTGGCAGGGCCGGGCCAACGTATTTTGGCACCCTAGGCAAAGACTTCAATTAGTGCCCCCCGCCCACCATTATATGGTTTTAAAAAATTTTTTATCTCTTTTTTTACAGCATTTTAGATAATACATTTGCCCCCCCCCCCCCTGT
Organism: Xenopus tropicalis; assembly: GCF_000004195.4. Classification (NCBI taxonomy): domain Eukaryota; kingdom Metazoa; phylum Chordata; class Amphibia; order Anura; family Pipidae; genus Xenopus; species Xenopus tropicalis. Next base: position 3,433,756 of record NC_030685.2, on the reverse strand, counting down.
ACTGTGCCAGCAGCAGCCAACCCCTCATATTGCCCAATTTGCCCCCAATCTGTATATATATGCTAGCAGGCAGCCAATCCAAATTGCGCCCAAAATCTGTATATTTTGCCCCCAAATCATATGTACCTGTGCCAGCAGCAGCAAGCAAGAATTGCCCCCTTCCTGTACCAGCAGCCTTCAGCATCAGAGAACTCCCAGCCATGTCCTGCTCAGGCCTCAGGTTTTCCCCATGCGGCACGGCACACCCACACACTGCAGCACCCTAGCGCTTCTGTCCCCTTGTTTGAATGACGCGCATGCATAAGGACGCGCCACTGACTACTACACATGCGCACAGCGCCAATGTCAACACGGAGGTGAGCGCCGGTAAGAAGAGGGGCGGGGAGTGCTTATGGGTCGCACATCATGCCAGAGGTGGGTTGGGGGCGGCAGATTTTTAAAAGCAAAGCTAACATAAAATACTACTACTAAAAAAAAATAATAATTTTTTCTCCTTTAATGTGCGCCCCCCAGTGATTGCACTCCCAGTTCCATGCAGCATTTACTTGTGAGAGATACAGGTGGGTTTTCCTCTTGGAATCTGAGGTGCAGACTCTAAGGGGGGAACCGGCAGCACTGAGGGGGCTGCAAACATGGGGGAGATCAGGAGGCTCACTGAGCAACCACTGGCAGGGGCCGGTGTAGTGGGGGGGAGAAGGGACAGTGGAGGTTAATGAGGGAGACAAATTTGTGACAGTTAAGAGGGGAAGTAGGGGACACAAGGGTAGGGGGGCTGGGTCACAGCTTGTACAAACCAATAGATTTGCTGCTTTAGGTGAAGATGCTGGGGGGCAGCTCTGAGCTGGCATGTATGGAGCGGGCTGACTCTCAGAGCCCCCTGGGAGCCGGCACCTCTAATACAGGTGGGGGGAATAGTGCTAGGAAGGGAAGGCAGCTCTGAGCTGGCATGTATGGAGCGGGCTGACTCTCAGAGCCCCCTGGGAGCCAGCACCTCTAATACAGGTGGGGGGAATAGTGCTAGGGAGGGAAGGCAGCTCTGAGCTGGCATGTATGGGGCGGGCTGACTCTCAGAGCCCCCTGGGAGCCAGCACCTCTAATACAGGTGGGGGGAATAGTGCTAGGGAGGGAAGGCAGCTCTGAGCTGGCATGTATGGAGCGGGCTGACTCTCAGAGCCCCCTGGGAGCCGGCACCTCTAATACAGGTGGGGGAGTAGTGCTAGGGAGGGAAGGCAGCTCTGAGCTGGCGTGTATGGAGCGGGCTGACTCTCAGAGCCCCCTGGGAGCCGGCACCTCTAATACAGGTGGGGGGAGTAGTGCTAGGAAGGGAAGGCAGGCTATAGTTGTAGGGGATTCAAGCAGTAGAAAGGTGAATAGGGGAATTTGTTGCAAAGACCCTACATGCCCAACTGTGTGTTGCTTGCCTGGTGCTAGGGTTCGGCATGTGGTGGAACGAGTGGACAAATTGTTGGGAGGGGCTGGGGAAGACCCGGCGGTTGGGGGTACACATAGGTACCAATGGCAAAGTTAGAGGAGGGGGGGAATTCCTCAAGAAAGGGGACTTCCAAGGTAATTTTCTCAGAGATATTCCCTGTGCCACGAGCCACGTTAAGGCAGTGGGAGCTCAGGGAGATTAATGCGTGGCTGAGAGATTGGTGCAGGGGGGGGGGGGGCTTTGGGTTTCTCCAGAACTGGGCTGATTTCTCAATCGGCTACAGGCTCTTTGCCAGGGATGGGGGGCACCTCAATGATGGGGCAGCTGCTTTGGGGGAGGGGGTGGCTAGAGGGTTGGGGGAGATTTTAAACTAGAAGTGGGAGGGGGGGAGGGTGCAGCGGGTAATTCTGTGGGAGACAGGATAGATAGGGTAGGGGGCATAGTAAGGGAAAATGGAGGAGGAGATTTTAGGGTACTCATAATGGCAGGGAGGGGCCTAAGTTGTTTACGCGACATTCTCACGCTGGTACCACTATTAAATGTATGTTACCAATGCAAGGAGTCTGACTGGTACCATGGGGGAGAGCTGGGGGTACTGGCACTGGTTATCTGAGGGAACGGGCCGGTACCATGGGGGAGAGCTGGGGGTACTGGCACTGGTTATCTGAGGGAACGGGCCGGTACCATGGGGGAGAGCTGGGGGTACTGGCACTGGTTATCTGAGGGAACGGGCCAGTACCATGGGGGAGCTGGGGGTACTGGCGTTGGAGCGGAAATATGATGGGATTGGAGTTGCTGAAACTTGGTTGAATGAGTCACATGACTGGGCAGTTAATATTGGGGGGTATACATTGTTTCGGAGGGACAGGGGCAATAGAAAAGGAGGAGGGGTGTCTGTTCATTAAGCAGGAATTAAAAGCAAATATTAAGGAGGAAGTGATGGGGGTAACAGAGGGAGCTGAATCCTTATGGGTTGAGCTTCTCACAGATAGTAAAGAATCTACCAAACTAATTGTAGGGGTATGCTATAGCCCCCCTAATGTAAGCGAAGAGGAGGAGGCCCAGCTCCTGTTGCAAATAGAAAAGGCTGCTAGTTTGGGGCAAGTGATAATAATGGGGGATTTTAATTACCCTGATATTGACTGGGGCAATAGTACTGCCAGGGCAGTAACTGGGAACAAGTTTATAAACTTGCTGCACGACAACTTTATGTCACAGGTTGTTGAGGAGCCAACCAGGAACCTGCTATACTGGATCTAGTGATCTCTAATGACCCAGAACGTATAGCAAATGTGCAAGTGGTTGAACCCCTGGGTAATAGTGACCATAATGTTATTTCATTTGATGTTTGGTGCAGGAAACAAATTTACACGGGGGCAACAAAGACACTGAATTTTAGGAAGGCAAATTTTAGCTCCTTAAGGGCAGCGCTTCAGGGCATAGATTGGGGCATTATGTTTTCTGATAAAAACACAGAGCAGAAATGGTTGTCATTTAAACTGATATTAAATCATTACTGTTCTCAATTCATTCCATTAATAAGAAAAAGTAGAAGTGTAAGAATCCCCCTATGTGGCTTAACTCTGAGGGAAAGAAGTTAATAGGGAGAAAAAGGAAAGCTTTTAAGAAATATAAGTCAGAGGGGACAGTAGCTGCGTTTAATGATTATAAACACTATAACAAGTGTGTAAAACAGCAATCCGGAAGGCAAAGATAGAAAATGAGGAGCGCATCGCGGCCGAGGCCAAGACTAACCCCAAAAAGTTTTTTATGTATATTAATAGTAAAAAGATGCAGGTTGAGGGTGTGGCCCCATTGAGTTATAATAACATATACAGTTTGCTCTTTACATATATAATAAATAATTTTGGATACATATTTATCCTTGCTGCAATACCACTTTCCTTCTTTACTTTAGGTTTTTGCTGCTTTATTGGCTCCCATGTATCTGCTAATTACAGCTGCCCCAGCTAACTTACGTGTTTAAACATTACCAACCCCGACACTAACACTTTTATTCAGCCATAAAGGTTTTGCTTTGCGATGCCTCTCCTTGCTTACAAGGGGAATATACTGACCTGTATACTTGTTAAGCAACATTTTAAAGATGTTCCATTTTCCTTCCGTGTTTAACCCTATGAAAACCCTTTCCCAGCTGCCACATTGCAGAGATGCCCTTATACTGGCACAGTCTGCACGGCTAAAATCCAGCGTTTTAGTTCCTCCCTTATAGAGCTGTCTCTGCAGCATTATCCCAAAGGGACCATGTTGGGATCACTGTTCCCCAAATGCCCCCCCCCCACACACAAGTGTTAGAGATGAGTTCAGTGTTATTAGTTATTACAACAGAGAATCATTCCCAGTAGGTTCCTGAACTGCCTGATGTTAATATTACGTAACGGAGAGTTAGCGCTAAGATTACTATTAGCCTGTTTTACTTGTAACAGAGGGATCTCCTTAGCTGGTAACGGTATCCCCTCCCCCACTCACTCCTTCCCATGAGCCCTTAATAATCCCACTGCCAGGTCTGCACTGGGATCCCCATAAATAACAGTCTCTATCCTTCCCTTTAGCAGCCTGTGAGTATAAAGATGGGAGCGATGTTACAGCACATACGGAAGCAACTTTATGTTGTAATAATGATGGGAATCTCACAAACCCTGATGTTTCTCCAGCGGAACAGCCCCCACCGGCCAATGGGATTAAAGAGGAAGCGGCTTCATGTGAAGTGGGAAACCAATCAGATTGCAGCATTAATCCCCTTACAGAACAGATACAGGGAACAGACACGCCTACTCCTATCATGGGGTGCAGCCTGAATAACAGCTCGGCAGAGGATTATATATCGGTCGTTATTAAAGAGGAAGAATCTCCATGTGATGGGGGAAACCAATCAGATTGCAGCATTAATCCCCTTACAGAACAGATACAGGGAACAGACACGCCTACTCCTATCATGGGGTGCAGCCTGAATAACAGCTCAGCAGAGGATTATATATCAGTTGTTATTAAAGAGGAAGATTCTTCATGGGAAGGGGGAAACCAATCAGATTGCAGCATTAATCCCCTTACAGAACTGATACAGGGAACAGACACGCCTACTCCTATCATGGGGTGCAGCCTGAACATCTTAAATATGGAGGGTAATAAATATGATGAAAATTCCCTCCATAAACACTTAAGTCATAAAAAAGACTTTGATAAACATTGTAGAACCCACAAAAGTAAAAAAACATTTTCTTCTTCTAATTATGGAAAATGTTTTTCAGTTCGATCGAACCTTAAACACCATCAAATAACCCACACAAGGGAGAAACCTTTTTCTTGTTCTGAGTGTGGGAAATGTTTTTTAAACCATTCACACCTTGCTCGTCATCAAAGGACTCACACAGGGGAGAAACCATACTCTTGTTCTGAATGTGGGAAATGTTTTTTAAACCATTCACACCTTGCTCGTCATCAAAGGACTCACACAGGGGAGAAACCATTCTCTTGTTCTGAATGTGGGAAATGTTTTGCAAACCAATCCGACCTTAAACGCCATCAAATAACCCACACAGGAGAGAAACCTTTTTCTTGTTCTGAATGTGGGAAATGTTTTGTAAACGAATCTAACCTTGATCGTCATAAAATAATCCACACAGGGAAGAAACCTTTTTCTTGTTCTGAATGTGGGAAATGTTTTTCAAAGCGATCTGACCTTGATTGTCATCATAGAATTCACACAGGGGAGAACCCATTTTCTTGTTCTGAATGTGGGAAATATTTTTTAAACCATTCACACCTTGCTCGTCATCAAAGGACTCACACAGGGGAGAAACCATTCTCTTGTTCTGAATGTGGGAAATGTTTTTCAAACAAATCTGACCTTAAACGCCATCAAATAACCCACACAGAAGAGAAACCTTTTTCTTGTTCTGAATGTGGGAAATGTTTTTCAAACAATTCTGACCTTAAACGCCATCAAACAACCCACACAGGAGAGAAACCTTTTTCTTGTTCTGAATGTGGGAGATGTTTTTCAAAGCAATCTGACCTTGCTCGTCATCAAAGAACTCACACAGGGGAGAACCCATTTTCTTGTTCTAATTGTGGGAAATGTTTTTTAAACCATTTCCACCTTGCTCGTCATCAAAGGACTCACACAGGGGAGAAACCATACTCTTGTTCTGAATGTGGGAAATGTTTTTCTAATGAATATCACCGTGATCGTCATCAGAGAATTCACACAGGAGAGAAACCATTTTCTTGTTCTGAATGTGGAAAATGTTTTTCAAATAAATCTGACCTTAAACGCCATCAAATAACCCACACAGGAGAGAAACCTTTTTCTTGTTCTGCATGTGGGAAATGTTTTTCAAAACGATCTGACCTTGATCGGCATCAAAGGACTCACACGGGGGAGAAACCGTTTTCTTGTGAATGTGGGAAATGTTTTACAAATCGATCTAACCTTGATCGGCATCAAAGGACTCACACAGGGGAGAAACCATTTTCTGAATGAGGGAAATGATTTGTATTGAACAGTAGTCTAAACATATTCTTTCACACACTTTCACAAATGCGGCATATGTGCACCATAATATGTTTCTTTAAGAGAACCCTTAGACTAGGGGTCCCCAACTTTTCTTACTCATGAACCACAGTTAAATGTAAAAAGACTTGGAGAGCAACACAAGCATCAAAAAAGTTCATGGGGGTGACAAAGAAGGGATAAGATTCGCTTTCGCTGCATTGGGAACTGAGGAGCCCTCTGGGATATATCTCCCCCTCCCCCCAACAGATAATATTCTGGGTTTTATTGAACAAGAAGGGACATATTCCAAGGGGTACGAGCCCCCCAGGGTATCACTTGGGCAGATGCTGTTCCCTAATGCTCACACAGTAGGTAACATAATGGGGATATACCCAGCTGGGAATGACTTGCCGGGTACATAGGCTCTTACTGGGTAAATATAAAGCCTATAACATCATCTTGTCATTATTAACCCAATGTCATTTCCAATGGGGCATTTGTTGAGATGAAAGGAAAGGGGGTTACACCATTATCCTATAAAGGGTCTCTTTACATTAAATCAGTTTTGTGAAAAGCCTTTGTGTCAGTCCGGTTTATTGGTGCAATTTATATTTGTTTTTCATGCTTGTTAATAAGAGATTGAATATATGTTTTTTTATTATTAGCCAGTAGCAGAATGTTGTACCATGGGAGCCATAGAGCAGAAAAAGAAAAAACAATTGTGGCCCCGTGATACTGTCGTGGAGCTTTAATGGGCCCCTTAGATCAGAGACGTTGATGTCCAGTGCCGCCTATCTTCCCATCACAATGCTTAGGCCAAAGAGTCTGCAAGGGCTGTTATTGTGCCCCCAGGTCTGCTCCGAAAAAAACTCTTTTCTCCTGTTAGAAATATCCTTTCTCTAATATATCTGTGTAAGTACTACGGTCAACAAACACCACTCACCAAGGTGATATTTTAAGTATATTTAATGTGTGGAAAAGAGTTACAGAAGTTACATACAAATTACCAATTATTTAGCCAGCTTGCCAATATCATACAAAGTATATGTATGTATTCATTTAAAGTATTAAAAATGTACGTATGTGTGTGTCAGGGCTGTGTGTGTGAGAGTGTGTAAAGCTGGCCATACACAGGCGATGTAAGTGAGCGGATCTTCACCCGATTTCCCCACCTACAGGTGGGCGATATCGGGGAGGCATGTAGGCGAATCGAATTCTACACGCGGCAATGGGGCAGTCGGTTCGATCGGGCAGGTTAGAAAATCCAGTCGGATCGGGGACCGCATCGGCTCATTTATACGGCCCCCGATCCGACTGGATTTTCTAACCTGCCCAATTTCAGGCCAGATATCGGTCGACCAGGCCCCTCGTTTCCGCCCCTACACGGGCCGATAAGCTGCTGAATCAGTCCAAGGGACCCATATTGGCAGCTAGAATCGGCCCGTGTATGGGGACCTTAAGTGTGAGAGCGTATATAAGATCAGCCTTTTGTTACTGATATATATCCCTGTTGGAAAACCCCTCCCCCACTGTATTACCCCTAACGGAGAGCAGATTAATCAATGTTAATTAGGATTTCCCTGTATTGGAACCATGCAATCATGCTCCTGTCAGTCACTACAAACAAACATATAACAAACTGATGAGACAAAGGATTTACAGACAGTCCTTATAATATTCCTTAAAGGAGACATATTGGATAAATGGGAAACCCCTAACCCTGTAGGCAATTATGAATAATATCCGGTGCTGGTTTCCCTTTGGGCTAAACATTAACCCTATCTGTAACAATGGCCCCTTTATTGGAGCTCCCTATAGATCCTCTCAGGTCCCTGTCTGGGTTTCACATGAGGGGTGGGCGTGTCCTAACGGTCCCTGCCAGAAGCACAGTAGGAGGGGGACAGCCAATCACAGCCCTGCACTCACACAAGCACAGACAGGCTTCAGTTCCCTATCAGGTCAGCCTAGCTTCTATTTGACAAGGCTGTCGGAGTGGAGAGCCATCTGCGCATGCCTGAAGGCAACAGGAGCCAGTCTGTGCATTAGCCGGGTTTTTTTTTTTATGAGAGAACTGAACAGGAAGTGGGGGCAGGGCTTCACTCTGCACAAGGAAGCAAAGAAAAAGAATACCTTCTGACTGGGGAAACAGGTCAGAGAGAATGCTGGGACAAAGGTAAGTAATTCTGGGGGCTGTTTAGAGTAATTTTACTCATAGAAAAAAAAAAAAGGTTTACTTATTCTTTAAGGTTCCCATACACGGGGCGATTCTATTTGGCAATATGGGTCCCTTAGACAGATTCGGCAGCTAATCGGCCCGTGTAGGGGCACTACCGACTGGCCTGCCTGACCGATATCTGGCCTGAAATTGGCTAAAAAAGGTAAAAAAAAATCTAGCTGGACCGACTTTGCCTATACCCGTCATTATAATTCAATCGTTTGGCCCCAGGGTGTAACAGTGCTCTAAAGCATACCTACCCACCGGGTGTGTAACTGGGTGCCTTAACCCTCTGCATGCTGTGTGCTGATTAACCCTGTGACTGCTGGTAAGGAGAGTGTGTGTGTCAGTTCCTTACATTAACCCTTTCCCTACCAGTGTGCTTGGCATCTCTCATCGCCAGTGTAGGAAGTATGGGGAGTGGGGGCAGCAAGTTGTGTATGAGTTTGTGGGTGTTGGTTTGTGGGTGTTGGGGTGCTGTGCCGCTAGACTGATCAGGGGGCTCGCTAGCCCCGCCTACAGTCACGTGCGGCTGAAGTGGCGAAATCCTGGCAGATTCACTAAAGGAGAATGATACTTTACACTGACCAGCCTACCAGAAGGTAAATGGCTAGATGGGTCTATGCAATAAAAAGCAATACCGATGGATCTGAAACATACACAGCTAGATAGGTTGCTAACGGTTACAATCAAGTAAAGGGAATTGATTACATGGAGACGTTTTCTCCAGCTGTAAACTTTACCTCTATACGCATTCTGATGCAAATGGCAGTACAATATGACTTTGTCCTACATCAAATGCCCCAATCGATTGGGAGGTTTACATGGACCAACCAGAAGGATTTCAGGTCAAAACTAAAACTAATGAAAAGGAGCAATACAATGAAATATGGGCACAATGGATCACATACCGTGAAACTACAACACCCATTCTGCAAGATGGCCAACAGCAATAACCAATCAAAAAAGGAAAAAAAACCAAAACTTCATTCTAAAATAAGGCAATAAGGATTATAGACAATGGACTTACCTGGTTATTTCCCCAGTTACTAATCTTCCTCTTCTCCTCTCTTACCCAATAAAGGCAAACCATACTTACACCTCCAACCTATCCCCATATATCTCTTGTTATCAATAATATATAAATCAAAGACAGCAATATTACATGCTTTTCTTATTGAATGAAACTATGTCAACTGTCATTATTGATTATGTTTAATAAAAAAAGAAGTTACAAAAAAAAAACAAAACTAATGATAGGTTAGTTCTCAAACTAAATAAGTCATTGTATGGTCTAAACCAATCAGGTAGAAATTGGAATAAAATGTTGCATAACTACCTATGCACAAGCGGATTTGTACAGAATTCAGTAGACCATTGTGTATCAAACAGTGTGGAAATGAGAGAGTAATACTATTGCTATGGGTTGATGATCTTATTATTGCTGTAATGAAACGCTACTCAGTGATGTGACGCAATGCTCGCTGCAACATTCAAAATGAAAGATCTTGGCAAGCTCAAGTATTTTCTAGGTGTAAATTTTGAACAAACTGGTGAAGCGATACAGATGAATCAAAAGAAATATATATCAAAGGTACTAGAAATATTTAGTATGTCAGATTGTAAACCGAGATCGACTCCTAGTGAGCAAACACTGGAGTTTAATGACAAAAGTGATCCCACAGATGCTACAAGGTATCGGGAGGTAGTAGGCAGTTTAGTTTATGTGACAACATGTACAAGAGCAGATTTGAGCCAAATGGACAACACTGGACTATTGCTAAACATGCGATGAGATACTTAAAAGGTCCTATTGATCTTGAGTTGTGTAACGAGAACCTAAAACGTGAGGCATATAGTGATACTAGTTGGGCTTCAGACCTAAATGATAGAAGCACAACGGGATATTGTTTTAGTCTAACCCAGAATGGCCCATTGATTTCTTGGAAGTCAAAGGAACAACCTACGGTTGCAGTATCTCCCTGTGAGGCGGAATATATGGCACTAACTGCTGCTACACAGGAGAGACGTACCTTGTGCCGCTGCTCAAACACCCGGGCAGTGAATGTCAATATGAGCCGGTAATACTGTTAGCAGATAATCAGGGTGCAATAGCCCCGGCACAGAGCCAGTTTGCCGTCAGAGGTGCAAACACGTCGATATCAAATACCAGTTTCTTAGATCTGCGCTGAGTGAGGGAAAGATGAGCCCAGAGTTTTGTTCCACAAACAAAATGGCAGCAGATGTTACGACTAAACCGGTAACACAGTTGAAACTGGAAGAGTTTGCAAATGACATAACTGGTGTCTGAGCCGGTGTATTATACAGTTATAATAAATACGTCTTTGTGTAGTATGGGGGGGGTTACGCTATGCAATAATATATGTGCTCCCATACAGACCCCACTCTGATCCGCTGTCATGTGACACAATGTCTGTTTGTTAGTGCAGAAGTGTTAATAAAGTTGGAATCTTTCCATAGGAAATTTTCAACAGGAAAACCTTTATGAAATCAGGGTTATTATATATTGTTTTTTCCTGTACGAAGTGGACATTAACGTACATGCTTTATTTTTTAATTATTCACAATGTGTAACCAAAATGTTGGGGGAAAAAGCAAAATAAAATCAAAAGTGTCTGATATTTTTAGTGTTTTTTACAAAAAAAATTGTTTACTGACAAAGATATTTTGTTTGAAAAAGCCCTGATTCTGCTGAACACAACGATACCGAACATGTGTAGGTACCCACCTTTTCTGTCCAGGAGACCCCCCCAAAAGTAAAATAGAATTTTGTAACATTTCTACAGAAAAACTGAACAGATAAGAATATATCAGTGATTGGAGGGAACCAGTCAGGTGACTGGGGAAATGTCTAAGTTAGGTGGTGTAACTAACATCTAAATGTGAAACACCCCCATGAGTTATTATTTATATTTATATATTATATATATTTTTAGAAACTACATACCTCCAGGTTTGTAGATTTGGTATACTTTTTGGTGTAAATGTACTTGCGGAGGAATCTCGAGAATTTCGCTCAGCAGAAAAGGGGCAGGACTGGGTGTGGTCGGAACTTATATACCCCCAACAGTAACACGTGTCTGCTGTTTGTCATCCATGGTGCCATGTGTTCTACAAGCAGAGGAGGAAGGAAGCTTGCTCGTTGCCTAGGGGATTAAGGTGTGTCTAAAGGGGCAAGGGAGCGGCACTGGGAGTCGCCTTGTACTTCCCACATCTGTAGGTTGGGGTCATGGAGCTAATCATCAGGTTGGTGGGAGGGAAAGAAGCTCTGCTCGTTGCCTAGGAGGTATGCTGGGTGCAGGACAGGGAGGAAGCAGGGGAGGCTGCTTACTGTTGTCCAAGCAGCAGATACGTACCTATTACGTATCTACTGTTTGGAGACACGGGAAATCTGATTGGTGGGGCAGGCGTCCGTGGAAGATAAGAAGGGGGCCTCTGCTCCTTGCCTAGGGGATGAAGGTGTGCGGTGGGGGCAGTGCAGGGAGGAGGGGAGATGATCAGAGGCTGCTTTCTTCTTTCCAAACAGTTGATAAGTTCTTATAACGTATCTGCTGTTTGGAAGCACAAATCCGGGTGGTGGGAGGGTTAGTGAGCAGCCTGTCCTTGTTGCCGAGCTGCTTCCAGAGCGGCCTGGTGCTGGGTGGGCTAAAGCCACAGATGCAGTGTGAGCCTGCTAAGTGTCAACCAACCTCTCCTACACGTGCCTGGCAGTTAGAGGCTATTTTAGTAAGAACATGTATGGGATACGGTGTTGGCAGTAAGAGTAATCAGCGGCACAAGCTGTAACCCCCAGGCACTACTGAGCCTCTGATTGGGGGAACCAGTCAGGTGACTGGGGAAATGTCTCAAACACAGCAAGTCCAGTTGATGTGACTTATTACTACAGAGATACCCCGGCCTGGATGAATGGGAACCTTCCCACACATAATACTTACATGGGGGGATTAGAAAAACTACATATCCCAGAATTCCCTGCAGCTTTACAGCTCCCTTACTGTGCTGCACCCAAATGTTTCCGGCTCAGTGACTGGGTGTGCTGACAGTGTGCCTCACAGTATGTAGCAGGGCTTTAACCCTGCGTGTGTCCAACCGCACCTCAGCTGCTAGTGCTGCTTGGTTGCCTTAGTTACTGGTTTTCAGCAACTTCCTGACGGAATAAACTCGTTTGTCATTTTTACACTTACACAGCAGTCTGTGAGTTTTCCCTCTGTCCCTAACTCTGCAGTCTGTGAGTTTTCCCTCTGTCCCTAACTCTGTGTCCCGCCCTTGTTGCTCACTCACCCAATCATTCTTCTCCGCTGCTCTCTGTCCCGCCCACATTCCCCTCCCAGCCAATGAGTGAGTGTCCCAGCTCCTCAGTTCCCTCCCTCACAGCTACAGGCAGCAGAGCAGTGTGGGAAAGAGGTGAGTAAGGGAGCGGGGCTGCACTAATGGTGGCACTAAAGGAGCAGTGTTACCTTGTTGTTCCCAACACATGAGCTGATTCCCAGGGACACTTTGCTACTGAGTCAGTGCAGTTTCTGTGGCAGCTCCAAGCCCAACCCACCCACCATAAGTGAATTCCTCTCCCATTTGGTACCAAGGCCCCCCTGCAGCCTGAGGGGAAGCACTGAGGGGCCCATTCTTGGCAGGAAAGGGAAAGTGTTGATTGGCAGACATTGCATCATTAGAGGGAAGTTTAACAGGGGATTGTGGGATTGGTAGTTCAGCCCATGGCTAGACTAGTTATTCTATTCCCTGCTTGGAATTGTTTTGGGGGATATTGCTGGGAATAATCCCCTATAGAAATGTGTAAGTGCTTAATTCCACTTCCAGGCCCCTCCCTCCCACAAGGAGCCAATGGGAATGTGGGAGGAAGCGAGTGACCCAGTGATGGGGAAGAAGGATAAAAATGAGGAGCGGAAGGAGAGAATCCTGAATCTCACACTGGAGATTATCTATCTGCTGACTGGAGAGGTGAGGGGGGCACTGTGAGTGGCACAGTGAGAAGAGACTGTCTGTCTGTACAAAGGGGGTCTCTCTGCTGCGTTACACACTCATCATTCTCTCTCCCTCTCAATACATAGGGCTACGTCATCCCTAAGAAGAAGAGCCCAACTGTGGGTTTGGGGGCCCTGCATGCCCCTGGCTCCGTCATACAGAAGGAAAATGACAAGAAGATCCTGGAACTCATCTCCAACATCATCCAGCTGCTGACTGGAGAGGTGGGTGCGGCCCCCCAATCCCCCCTTATTGTTTAGTAACAGTGTATGATAATCCCTTTCTCTGGCTGGGGGATGACTGTAACATTGTGTGTGCCAGGTTGCCATAAGGTGTGAGGATGTTTCCATCTATTTTTCCTTGGAGGAGTGGGAGTATATAAAAGGAAACAAGGCCCTTTACAGGGAAGGGATAAAGGAGGAGGAGGAGGAGCCCCAGCAGCTCCGCCCACTGGGTGAGTAATGGTTTCTATCATATACAGAGCATAGAATGCAGGATATTTTGTGTTTTTAGAAAGAAATAGAAAATGTCAGTTAGTAAATCAGTTTATACCCAGTTTATAAACAATTTGTAAATTCTGTACATGTACAAAACGTTTTGCTGTAGTTTATGTAAGTTATGTCAATTTTAATGTACATTTCTCCTCTATATTTCACAGTAATTTGTCAAACACTTTAATTACTGTAGTGCTTTAGCAAAGTCCAAGAAGATCAAGTGATCTACTTGGAGTTTGCTAAAGCACTACAGTAATCGAGGTTCCTGCTCACCTCCTCATAGAAGACAATAAAATAAGTCTGGCAAGATCTGTTACCCATAAACCCATACCAGCAGAAACTTATAGTATTGGGATTTGCAATGTATTCAAGTTCCCTATCCCTTATTACCCCTTCCAAAAGCTTTCCTACCCCTGATATCAGACTAACAGGCCTATAGTTTTCAGGCTGAGTACGGGGTCCATTTGTGAAAATCTGCGCCACATTAGCAATTCGCCAGTCTCTCGGCGCCATGGCACCTAAGCTTATTTAGTGCACTAAATCCCACCCGGTCCGGTCTTGGACTTTTGTTTACTTTTACATGTTCAACTCTCTCTTTAAATCCCCCCTGAGGGACCCGTGCATCATTTGTTATATTTCTAGAATTGGGGCTATTAAAAATGCAGCCTTCATTAGCTGGCTCCTCAGTTGCGCAGATGAAGGAAAAATCACAGTTTAGAATTTCTGCTTTTTCCCTGTTCTCATGAACCAACTGACCCCCCTGTGATAATGAGGGTCCCGCCCCTTCTTGCTTCAGTTTGCTCATTACATATATAATAAATAATTTTGGATACATTTTTATCCTTGCTGCAATACCACTTTCCTTCTTTACTTTAGGTTTTTGCTGCTTTATTGGCTCCCATGTATCTGCTAATTACAGCTGCCCCAGCTAACTTACGTGTTTAAACATTACCAACCCCGACACTAACACTTTTATTCAGCCATAAAGGTTTTGCTTTGCGATGCCTCTCCTTGCTTACAAGGGGAATATACTGACCTGTATACTTGTTAAGCAACATTTTAAAGATGTTACATTTTCCTTCTGTGTTTAACCCTATGAAAAGCCTTTCCCAGCTGCCACATTGCAGAGATGCCCTTATACTGGCACAGTCTGCACGGCTAAAATCCAGCGTTTTAGTTCCTCCCTTACAGAGCTGTCTCTGCAGCATTATCCCAAAGGGACCATGTTGGGATCACTGTTCCCCAAATGACCCCCCCCCCCACACACACACAAGTGTTAGAGATGAGTTCAGTGTTATTAGTTATTTCAAAAGAGAATCATTCCCAGTAGGTTCCTGAACTGCCTGATGTTAATATTACGTAACGGAGAGTTAGCGCTAAGATTACTATTAGCCTGTTTTACTTGTAACAGAGGGATCTCCTTAAGCTGGCCATACACGTGGCGACCATCTGTCGCACGAAACATCGTCAGATCCGCCACACACCGTCAGGGCTGAAACAGCAGATAAGGAGGTAGAAACAATAGGATTTCTACCTCCTTCTGCCGATTCAGCCCTGACGGCAGACTTTGGTCAAGCGCCTTCTATGGCGCCCGATCAAAATTTTCTAACCTGGCCTCCTGCGATATCGGTCGACTCGCCGACATGCAATACACGCACCGAATATCGTACGAAACGAGGTTTCGTACGATAGTATCGGTGCGTGTATGGACTGCTTTAGCTGGTAACGGTATCCCCCTCCCCCTCACTCCTTCCCATGAGCCCTTACTAATCCCACTGCCAGGTCTGCACTGGGATCCCCATAAATAACAGTCTCTATCCTTCCCTTTAGCAGCCTGTGAGTATAAAGATGGGAGCGATGTTACAGCACATACGGAAGCAACTTTATGTTGTAATAATGATGGGAATCTCACAAACCCTGATGTTTCTCCAGTGGAACAGCCCCCACCAGCCAATGGGTTTAAAGAGGAAGCGGCTTCATGTGAAGGTGGAAACCAATCAGATTGCAGCATTAATCCCCTTACAGAACAGATACAGGGAACAGACACACCTACTCCTACCATGGGGTGCAGCCAGAATAACAGCTCGGCAGAGGATTATATATCAGTTGTTATTAAAGAGGAAGAGTCTTCATTGGAACGGGGAAACCAATCAGATTGCAGCATTAATCCCCCTCCCCATTCACACCTTTCTCATCATCAAAGGACTCACACAGGGGAGAAACCATTCTCTTGTTCTGAATGTGGGAAATGTTTTTCAAGAAAATCCCACCTTGAAATTCATCATAGAGCCCACACAGGGGAGAAACCTTTTTCTTGTTCTGAATGCGGAAAATGTTTTTCATGGCAATCTTACCTTAAACGCCATCAAATAACCCACACAGGGGAGAAACCTTTTTCTTGTTCTGAATGTGGGAAATGTTTTTCAAGGCGATCTGACCTTGATAATCATCAAAGGACTCACACAGGGGAGATACAATTCTCTTGTTCTGAATGTGGGAAATGTTTTTTAAGCCATTCACACCTTGCTCGTCATCAACGGACTCACACAGGGGAGAAACCATTCTCTTGTTCTGAATGTGGGAAATGTTTTGCAAACCAATCTGAACTTAAACGTCATCAAATAACCCACACAGGAGAGAAACCATTTTCTTGTTCTGAATGTGGGAAATGTTTTTCAAATGAATCTAACCTTGATCGTCATAAAATAACTCACACAGGGAAGAAACCATTTTCTTGTTCTAATTGTGGAAAATGTTTTTCAAGTAAATCATACCTTGAAATTCATCATAGAGCCCACACAGGGGAGAAACCTTTTTCTTGTTCTGAATGTGGGAAATGTTTTTCAAACCAATCTGACCTTAAACGCCATCAAATAACCCACACAGGAGAGAAACCTTTTTCTTGTTCTGAATGTGGGAAATGTTTTTCAAAGCAATCTAACCTTGCTTGTCATCAAAGAATTCACACAGGGGAGAAACCTTTTTCTTGTTCTGAATGTGGAAAATGTTTTTTAAACCATTCACACCTTGCTCGTCATGAAAGGACTCACACAGGGGAGAAACCATTTTTTTGTTCTAATTGTGGGAAATGTTTTTTTAACCATTTCCACCTTGCTCGTCATCAAAGGACTCACACAGGGGAGAAACCATTTTCTTGTTCTGAATGTGGGAAATGTTTTTCTAACGAATATCACCGTGATCGTCATCAGAGAATTCACACAGGAGAGAAACCATTTTCTTGTTCTGAATGTGGGAAATGTTTCAGAAATCGATCTAACCTTGATCGTCATCAGAGAATTCACACAGGGGAGAAACCATTTTCTTGTTCTGAATGTGGGAAATGGTTTTCAAACCATTCACACCTTAAAATTCACCGTAGAACCCACACAGGGGAGAAACCATTTTCATGTTCTGAATGTGGGAAATGTTTTTCAATCAAATCTGACCTTAAACGCCATCAAATAACCCACACAGAAGAGAAACCCTCTTCTTGATCTGAATGTGGAAAATGTTTTTCAAACCAGTGTCACCTTAAATTCATCATCGAAGCCACACAGGAGAGGCACCATTTTCTTGTGAATGTGGGAAATGTTTTACAAATCGATCTAACCTTGATCATCATCAAAGGACTCACACAGGGGAGAAAACATTTTCTGAATGAGGGAAATGATTTGTATGGAACAGTAGTCTAAAAATACTCTCACACATGAGAAAAACTGTAAAGTTGTTTTACAAATGAGGCATCAGGCAAATATTCTTATGTCCACTATAAAATGTTTCTTTAAGAGAACCCTTAGACCAGGGGGCCCCAACCTTTCTTGCTCGTGAGCCACAGTCAAATGGAAAAAGAATTGGAGAGCAACACAAGCTCCATATAAGTTTATTGAGGAGCCAAATAAGGGCTAAGATTGGCTATTAGGGGCCTCTATGCACACTATCGGCTTACAAGGGGCTTTATTTGGCAGTAAATCTTGTTTGATCACTGCCTTAGACCAACACTTTGCAGTCACCTGATGGACGCTGGGTAATGCTGAGACTGGGGGGGCACCAACGCAGAATGCACCATAAGTACCTTCCCACGGCACTGGCTCTGCATTGGGAACTGAGGAGCCCTCTGGGATATATCTCCCCCTCCCCCCAACAGATAATATTCTGGGTTTTATTGAAGAAGAAGGGACATATTCCAAGGGGTACGAGCCCCCCAGGGTATCACTTGGGCAGATGCTGTTCCCTAATGCTCACACAGTAGGTAACATAATGGGGATATACCCAGCTGGGAATGACTTGCCGGGTACATAGGCTCTTACTGGGTAAATATAAAGCCTATAACATCATCTTGTCATTATTAACCCAATGTCATTTCCAATGGGGCATTTGTTGAGATGAAAGGAAAGGGGGTTACACCATTATCCTATAAAGGGTCTCTTTACATTAAATCAGTTTTGTGAAAAGCATTTGTGTCAGTCCGATTTATTGGTGCAATTTATATTTGTTTTTCATGCTTGTTAATAAGAGATTGAATATATGTTTTTTATTATTAGCCAGTAGCAGAATGTTGTACCATGGGAGCCATAGAGCAGAAAAAGAATAAACAATTGTGGCCCCGTGATACTGTCGTGGAGCTTTAATGGGCCCCTTAGATCAGAGACGTTGATGTTGTTTAAGAGGAAACTTTTATTGCTAACACATATATGGAGATCCTGTGCCCTCTCTGCCCTGCACTCCTTCCTGCCCCTGGATCTTTGCCCCTGTCACCCTGTACTTGCCGGCACTTTATCAGACCCTGCTCACAAGGCAGCAGCAGTTTTTGAATTTTTCCCCCATAGATCAGGTCTCTGAGATGATATTTTTTCTGCTAGAGAAACCGGAGGCAGCGGCTGCTTTGGGGAAGCGGCACAGGAACTGAGGGCAGCAGAGTTGGGGCAAACTAACAGCACAAAGCCAACAGAAACAGACTGGTATCATAGATCCCTGGGGACTTGCAGCAAAGTAAGTTATCTACCCAGGATCCAGCTTCCTCCTCCAGCAGGAAAATATCATCTCAGAGACCTGATCAATGGGGGAAGAATTTAATGCTGATGATTTTGTGAGGGAAAGGTAGGGGGCGCTAGAGAGGGGAAGGAGGGAAAGGGGAGTCTTTAAGGCCGGGGCTGATAAAGTGCAGGCAAGAACTGGGTGACAAGGGGGCGACAATTCAGGACGAAATCGTAAAGGAGACATATTGGATAAATAAATAAAAAAAACCTAACCCTGTAGGCAATTATGAATAATATCCGGTGCTGGTTTCCCTTTGGGCTTAACATTAACCCTATCTGTAACAATGGCCCCTTTATTGGAGCTCCCTATAGATCCTCTCAGGTCCCTGTCTGGGTTTCAAATGAGGGGTGGGCGTGTCCTAACGGTCCCTGTAGGAGGGGGAGAGCCAATCACAGCCCTGCAGTCACACAAGCACAGACAGGCTTCAGTTCCCTATCAGGTCAGTCTAGTGTAACCCCAAAGTGATGTCACACGCAAATTTCGAATTGAAGCCAAACAATTGCCTTGGTACAATAGGAAGGCCGGAAGAAGTGTCGATTGTTTGGCTGTGATGTCCAGATCTCGCTGCATTAACATGAGGGACCACCATGACAGTCGTGTAGAAGAAATAAGAGTCTCGCCTTGGTCTCAGTAGTACATTTAGCGGTGTGACTCCCTGCAATCCAGTTATATAGGTGACGTGCCGTAATGCCAACAAATGTAGCCAACAAATGTCTTTCACATGCTGTATATCTGGATTCAACTGGAGTAAGGACACGAGAACCATAAGCAATCGGGCGTAGTTTCCCATGTTTTTCCCAACATAACACTGCTGCTAAAGCTTGATCCGTTGCTGCGAATTCCAAGTGGAAAGCCTTTGATGAGTCCGGTGTGATTAGAGCAGATGCTTCCATTACAGCCTTCTTTAAAGTATTTACTGCCGCTGTATGGCTTTCAGTCCACTGTGCCCTAATATCATCGTCTGCCACCTCCTTCTTTAAAAGATCATATAGAGGCCTTGCAACATCAGCAAAGTATGGGATAAAGTCTCTCTGATATTGAACTAATCCCAAAAATGACCGTAATGCAGTCTTTGACATTGGTAAGTTGAGTCTCTGTATTATATTGACCTTGTGCTTGTCAGGAAGTTTGCCCTCTGGTGTAATGTTTACCCCTAGGAAAGGTTTGGGTTTACCTTGAGTCCAGCCTCTCCCAGTAGACTCAGTAGTTCCTGGAGAAGGGTCAGATGTTCCTCTTTTGTTTCCGTGGTGAGGAGAAGTTCATCCACGTACTGTAGAATGGTGTTTGGCTTGGAAAACCGTGACAAAATGGCAGCCTACGCTTGTGGAAAATAGTTGGGCTATTGTGCATACCTTGGGCTAACTGATTCCACGTGTACTGGTGATTTTTCCAAGTAAAGGCAAATTTATATTGAGACTCTGCTTCTACTGGAATTGACCAAAATCCATTGGAGATATCTAAAGAACTAAATACCTTGGCATTTGGAGGGATTTGGGAAAGAAGGGTAGGGGTTTCTCTGACAACTGGTGCACAAGCAGGTGTGACAGAATTCAACTTACGATAATCAAGGCAACGTCTCCATGAGCCATCCTGTTTTTGTATGGGAGAATTAGTGACTGATTCACATTCACTCAATAACCCTGCTATAACAAAGCCTTAATGGTTTGCTGTTAGTGATGAGCGAATCTGTCCTGTTTCACTTTGCCGAAAAATTTGTGAATCTTTCAAAAGATTCGCGAAACGGCGAAAAATTTGCGAAACAGTGAAAATGTTGCGGCTACTCTTTTGTTGCCCGCGGCTATTCTTTTTTTGACGCGTGGCTATTCTTTTGTCACCCACGGCTGTTATTTTGTTGCTCGCGGCTATTCTTTGTTGCCCGCGGCTATTCTTTTGTCGCCCGTGGCTATTCTTTTGTTGCCCATGGCTGTTCTTTTGTTGCCCGTGGCTATTCTTTTTTGACGCGTGGCTATTCTTTTGTTGCCCACGGCTATTCTTTTGTTGCCTGTGGCTATTCTTTTGTTGCCCGTGGCTATTCTTTTTTGACACGTGGCTATTCTTTTGTTGCCCGCGGCTATTCTTTTGTCGCCCGCGGCTATTCTTTTGTTGCCCACGGCTGTTCTTTTGTTTCACATGGCTATTCTTTTTTGATGCGTGCCTATTCTTTTGTTGCCCGCGGCTATTCTTTTTTGATGCGTGGCTATTCTTTTGTCGCCCACGGCTGTTCTTTTGTTGCCCGCGGCTATTCTTTTTTGACGCGTAGCTATTCTTTTGTCGCCCACGGCTGTTCTTTTGTTGCTCGCAGCTATTCTTTGTTGCCCGCGGCTATTCTTTTGTTGCCCGTGGCTATTCTTTTGTCGCCCACGGCTGTTCTTTTGTTGCCCGCAGCTATTCTTTGTTGCCCGCGGCTATTCTTTTTTTCGTCCGTGGCTATTCTTTTGTTACCCGCAGCTATTCTTTTTTTCGCCCGTGGCTATTTTTTTTGACGCCTGCGGCTATTCTTTTTTGACCCGCAACTTTTCTTTTCTGGACGTGCGGTGAATTTTTCTGCGGCAAATTCTTTCATCCGTTTTGCTAAACAATCCGCCAATGGCGAAATGCGGAAATTCGCCATGAATCCATGCCTGGGGAAACATTTCGCCCATCACTACTCACTGTCTTTTGGAAGAGGGTACTGCTTTTGAAGTGCATGAGCCCTTCCGGGAATAATTTCCTCCCCCTGCATTTTACCAACTTTATGTTTAGCAAACACATGTTCAATCACTTGTATTATCTGTGAAACCCTTGGATCACGGTGCTCTGGAAGTGAAAAGCTTTCAGGCTTTTTTATGGCATATACTGCAGGGAAGTCAGAGATAATACAAGGTTTTGCCTGTTGACAATGAATGATTATGTGGTTGGTTGGTATGTAAAATGGATATAGAGGCTCCAGTATCAGCATTTTCTGGTGTGGCCCCTTGAGAAAGGCTCTTTGCCCAAACGTTGGGGTAATTCTCATCTTTGGCAAGTGTATCCGCTAACCTGTGTGTCATTTTGTGGTATGTATTATCTTATGTATTATTTTTTTTTGTAATCTTGCAATTAAAATTGACTGCTGTTAAATCGTTTGTATACTATATAAAGGACTATATTGTTTAATACTATCACTGCGCTTGTGTTTCTTGTGTGCAAACCCTCATCCTATTTAAAGTAGCTTTTTTAGGTTCAAACACGTCGATATCAAATACGAGTTTCTTAGATCTGCGCTGAGTGAGGGAAAGATGAGCCCAGAGTTTTGTTCCACAAACAAAATGGCAGCAGATGTTATGACTAAACCGGTAACAAAGTTGAAACTGGAAGAGTTTGCAAATGACATAACTGGTGTCTGAGCCGGTGTATTATACAGTTATAATAAATACGTCTTTGTGTGGTATGGGGGGGGGGTTACGCTATGCAATAATATATGTGCTCCCATACAGACCCCACTCTGATCCGCTGTCATGTGACACAATGTCTGTTTGTTAGTGCAGAAGTGTTAATAAAGTTGAGGCTTCCTGAAGGAGGAGGAGCCTGGGGTCTGTGTGCAGTTTCTCCTCTGTCTAAAAGAGGCTGAATGCTCAGATATCCCATAGCGGTTACTCTGTCTCTTAATCAGAATGGCGACAGAATGGTTTTGGGTGCCAAGAGACCGGGGGGAAAGAGGCAGATTCAGGGAACTAACGAATAAACCTGCCCCTGCCTGGTAACCTGTAACCCACAGGCACTACTGAGCCTCTGATTGGGGGAACCAGTCAGGTGACTGGGGAAATGTCTCAAACACAGCAAGTCCAGTTGATGTGACTTATTACTACAGAGATACCCCGGCCTGGATGGGAACCTTCCCACACATAATACTTACATGGGGGGATTAGAAAAACTACATATCCCAGAATTCCCTGCAGCTTTACAGCTCCCTTACTGTGCTGCACCCAAATGTTTCCGGCTCAGTGACTGGGTGTGCTGACAGTGTGCCTCACAGTATGTAGCAGGGCTTTAACCCTGCGTGTGTCCAACCGCACCTCAGCTGCTAGTGCTGCTTGGTTGCCTTAGTTACTGGTTTTCAGCAACTTCCTGACTGAATAAACTCGTTTGTCATTTTTACACTTACACAGCAGTCTGTGAGTTTTCCCTCTGTCCCTAACTCTGCAGTCTGTGAGTTTTCCCTCTGTCCCTAACTCTGTGTCCCGCCCTTGTGCTCACTGATCCAATCATTCTTCTCTGCCGCTCTCTGTCCCGCCCACATTCCCCTCCCAGCCAATGAGTGAGTGTCCCAGCTCCTCAGTTCCCTCCCTCACAGCTACAGGCAGCAGAGCAGTGTGGGAAAGAGGTGAGTAAGGGAGCGGGGCTGCACTAATGGTGGCACTAAAGGAGCAGTGTTACCTTGTTGTTCCCAACACATGAGCTGATTCCCAGGGACACTTTGCTACTGAGTCAGTGCAGTTTCTGTGGCAGCTCCAAGCCCAACCCACCCACCATAAGTGAATTCCTCTCCCATTTGGTACCAAGGCCCCCCTGCAGCCTGAGGGGAAGCACTGAGGGGCCCATTCTTGGCAGGAAAGGGAAAGTGTTGATTGGCAGACATTGCATCATTAGAGGGAAGTTTAACAGGGGATTGTGGGATTGGTAGTTCAGCCCATGGCTAGACTAGTTATTCTATTCCCTGCTTGGAATTGTTTTGGGGGATATTGCTGGGAATAATCCCCTATAGAAATGTGTAAGTGCTTAATTCCACTTCCAGGCCCCTCCCTCCCACAAGGAGCCAATGGGAATGTGGGAGGAAGCGAGTGACCCAGTGATGGGGAAGAAGGATAAAAATGAGGAGCGGAAGGAGAGAATCCTGAATCTCACACTGGAGATTATCTATCTGCTGACTGGAGAGGTGAGGGGGGCACTGTGAGTGGCACAGTGAGAAGAGACTGTCTGTCTGTACAAAGGGGGTCTCTCTGCTGCGTTACACACTCATCATTCTCTCTCCCTCTCAATACATAGGGCTACGTCATCCCTAAGAAGAAGAGCCCAACTGTGGGTTTGGGGGCCCTGCATGCCCCTGGCTCCGTCATACAGAAGGAAAATGACAAGAAGATCCTGGAACTCATCTCCAACATCATCCAGCTGCTGACTGGAGAGGTGGGTGCGGCCCCCCCAATCCCCCCTTATTGTTTAGTAACAGTGTATGATAATCCCTTTCTCTGGCTGGGGGATGACTGTAACATTGTGTGTGCCAGGTTGCCATAAGGTGTGAGGATGTTTCCATCTATTTTTCCTTGGAGGAGTGGGAGTATATAAAAGGAAACAAGGCCCTTTACAGGGAAGGGATAAAGGAGGAGGAGGAGGAGCCCCGGCAGCTCCGCCCACTGGGTGAGTAATGGTTTCTATCATATACAGAGCATAGAATGCAGGATATCAGGTGTTTTTAGAAGCTTTTTCTTAACCACTCCCACCTGTGTTTGGAGGGCGCAGCCATCAGGAAATTGAGCTTGTGGCTGCATCTCTGTAGTAGTAATGATATAGGTCGTTACAGTTGTCACAGGAGCTCCCCATCTTGGATTCTGTTAGAGCTGTCGGGGGCAGTGCACATGCTCAGTGGGCTCTGAGCAGCTGTTGGGAAGCAGGAAATGAGGCTGGACTGTCATAAACTGATGCTACGAGTCTGATTAGCGAATTCTGATGATAATTGCACTTGTTTCAGAGCTGCCATGTTATGTGACTCCAAATGGCTAATCAGCCTTATACTGTTACATGTATAATCTATATATACAGTATATTGTGAGTCGGCCCCTAAGCTCAGTAACTGACAGCAGCACAGAGCATGTACTGGGAATCACCAGAAAAGGAGATGGGGGGCTACTGGGGGCACAGATCTTCCCTGCTAGGGGGCTGTGGTTGGCTTGGGCTGATTAATTACTGTAGTGCTTTAGCAAAGTATATCCCATCCACTGCCATTCCAGCATCGAGGTTCCTGCTCACCTCCTCATAGAAGACAATAAAATAAGTCTGGCAAGATCTGTTACCCATAAACCCATACCAGCAGAAACTTAGTATTGGGATTTGCAATGTATTCAAGTACCCTATCCCTTATTACCCCTTCCAAAAGCTTTCCTACCCCTGATATCAGACTAACAGGCCTATAGTTTTCAGGCTGAGTACGGGGTCCATTTGTGAAAATCTGCGCCACATTAGCAATTCGCCAGTCTCTCGGCGCCATGGCACCTAAGCTTATTTAGTGCCCTAAATCCCATCCTGTCCGGTCTTGGACTTTTGTTTACTTTTACATGTTCAACTCTCTCTTTAAATCCCCCCTGAGGGACCCGTGCATCATTTGTTATATTTCTAGAATTGGGGCTATTAAAAATGCAGCCTTCATTAGCCGGCTCCTCAGTTTTGCAAACGAAGGAAAAATAACAGTTTAGAATTTCTGCTTTTTCCCTGTTCTCATGAACCAACTGACCCCCCTGTGATAATGAGGGTCCCGCCCCTTCTTGCTTCTGTTTGCTCTTTACATATATAAAAAATAATTTTGGATACATATTTATCCTTGCTGCAATACCACTTTCCTTCTTTACTTTAGGTTTTTGCTGCTTTATTGGCTCCCATGTATCTGCTAATTACAGCTGCCCCAGCTAACTTACGTGTTTAAACATTACCAACCCCGACACTAACACTTTTATTCAGCCATAAAGGTTTTGCTTTGCGATGCCTCTCCTTGCTTACAAGGGGAATATACTGACCTGTATACTTGTTAAGCAACATTTTAAAGATGTTCCATTTTCCTTCTGTGTTTAACCCTATGAAAAGCCTTTCCCAGCTGCCACATTGCAGAGATGCCCTTATACTGGCACAGTCTGCACGGCTAAAATCCAGCGTTTTAGTTCCTCCCTTATAGAGCTGTCTCTGCAGCATTATCCCAAAGGGACCATGTTGGGATCACTGTTCCCCAAATGCCCCCCCCACACACAAGTGTTAGAGATGAGTTCAGTGTTATTAGTTATTACAAAAGAGAATCATTCCCAGTAGGTTCCTGAACTGCCTGATGTTAATATTACGTAACGGAGAGTTAGCGCTAAGATTACTATTAGCCTGTTTTACTTGTAACAGAGGGATCTCCTTAGCTGGTAACGGTATCCCCCCCCCCCTCACTCCTTCCCATGAGCCCTTACTAACCCCACTGCCAGGTCTGCACTGGGATCCCCATAAATAACAGTCTCTATCCTTCCCTTTAGCAGCCTGTGAGTATAAAGATGGGAGCGATGTTACAGCACATACGGAAGCAACTTTATGTTGTAATAATGATGGGAATCTCACAAACCCTGATGTTTCTCCAGCGGAACAGCCCCCACCAGCCAATGGGATTAAAGAGGAGGCGGCTTCATATGAAGGGGGAAACCAATCAGATTGCAGCATTAATCCCCTTACAGAACAGATACAGGGAACAGACACACCTACTCCTATCATGGGGTTCAGCCTGAATAACAGCTCGGCAGAGGATTATATATCAGTTGTTATTAAAGAGGAAAAATCTTCATGTGAAGGGGGAAACCAATCAGATTGCAGCATTAATCCCCTTACAGAACAAATACAGGGAACAGACACACCTACTCCTATCATGGGTTGCAGCTTGAACATCTTAAAAATGGAGGGTAATAAATATGATGAAAATTCCCTCCATTCTCCACATAAATCTCACATAACAAAAACTACATTATGTAGGAAATACAGCTGCAATGTGTGTAATAAACATCAAAGAACCCACAAAAGTAAAAAACCCTTTTCTTCTTCTAATTGTGGAAAATGTTTTTTAAGCCATTCACACCTTGCTTGTCATCAAAGGACTCACACAGGGGAGAAACCATTCTCTTGTTCTAAATGTGGGAAATGTTTTTCAAACCGATCCAACCTTAAACGCCATCAAATAATCCACACAGGGATGAAACCATTTTCTTGTTCTAATTGTGGAAAATGTTTTTCAAGTAAATCATACCTTGAAATTCATTATAGAACTCACACAGGGGAGAAACCTTTTTCTTGTTCTGAATGTGGGAAATGTTTTTCAAACCGATCTGACCTTAAACACCATCAAATAACCCACACAGGAGAGAAGCCTTTTTCTTGTTCTGAATGTGGGAAATGTTTTTCAAAGCAATCTAACCTTGATCGTCATCAAAGGACTCACACAGGGGAGAAACCATTTTCTTGTTCTGAATGTGGAAAATGTTTTTCAAACCGATCTGACCTTAAACACCATCAAATAACCCACACAGGGGAGAAACCATTTTCTTGTTCTGAATGTGGGAAATGTTTTTTAAGCCATTCACACCTTGCTCGTCATCAAAGGACTCACACAGGGGAGAAACCATTCTCTTGTTCTGAATGTGGAAAATGTTTTTCATACAAATCTCACCTTAAAATTCATCATAGAGCCCACACAGGAGAGAAACCATTCTCTTGTTTTGAATGTGGAAAATGTTTTTCATACAAATCTCACCTTAAAATTCATCATAGAGCCCACACAGGAGAGAAACCATTCTCTTGTTCTGAATGTGGGAAATGTTTTTCAAAGCGATCTGACCTTAAACACCATCAAATAACCCACACAGGGGAGAAACCATTTTCTTGTTCTGAATGTGGGAAATGTTTTTCAAACCGATCTGACTTTAAACACCATCAAATAACCCACACAGGGGAGAAACCATTTTCTTGTTCTGAATGTGGGAAATGTTTTTTAAGCCATTCACACCTTGCTCGTCATCAAAGGACCCACACAGGGGAGAAACCATTCTCTTGTTCTGAATGTGGAAAATGTTTTTCTATCGAATATTACCGTGATCGTCATCAGAGAATTCACACAGGAGAGAAACCATTTTCTTGTTCTGAATGTGGGAAATGTTTTTCAAAGCAATCTGACCTTGTTCGTCACCAAAGGACTCACACAGGGGAGAAACCATTCTCTTGTTCTGAATGTGGGAAATGTTTTTATAACGAATATCACCGTGATCGTCATCAGAGAATTCACACAGGAGAGAAACCATTTTCTTGTTCTGAATGTGGCAAATGTTTTAAAAATCGATCTAACCTTGATCGTCATCAGAGGATTCACACAGGGGAGAAACCATTTTCTTGTTCTGAATGTGGGAAATGTTTTTCAAAGCGATGTGACCTTGCTCGTCATCATAGGATTCACACAGGGGAGAAACCATTCTCTTGTTCTGAATGTGGGAAATGTTTTTATAACGAATATCACCGTGATCGTCATAAGAGAATTCACACAGGAGAGAAACCATTTTCTTGTTCTGAATGTGGCAAATGTTTTAAAAATCGATCTAACCTTGATCGTCATCAGAGAATTCACACAGGGGAGAAACCATTTTCTTGTTCTGAATGTGGGAAATGTTTTTCAACCCAATGGCACCTTAAAACTCATCATAGAACCCACACAGAAGAGAAACCTTTTTATTGATCTGAATGTTTAAAATGTTTTTCAAACCAATGGCACCTTAAAATTCATCATAGAAGCCACACAGGGGAGGCACCATTTTCTTGTGAATGCGGGAAATGTTTTACAAATCGATCTAACCTTGATCGACTCACACAGAGGAAAAATCATTTTCTGAATAAGGAAAATGATTTGTATTGAACAGTAGTCTAAAAACACGCTTTCACACATGAGAAAAACTGTAAACTTGTTTTACAAATGATGCAACAGGCAAATATTTTTATGTCCACCATAAAATGTTTCTTTAAGAGAACCCTTAGACCAGGGGGCCCCAACCTTTCTTACTTGTGAGCCACAGTCAAATGTAAAAAGATTTGGAGAGCAACACAAGCACAATAAAAAGTAATGGGGTGCCAAATAAGGGCTAAGATTGGCTATTAGGCAGCCTCTATGCACCCTATCAGCTTACAGGGGGCTTTATTAGGCAGTAAATCTTGTTTGATCACTGCCTTGAGGACCTTTGTACCCTAGTTCAAGAGTCTGGGGTTCAAGAGTCTGCCAGTGTATGAGGACTTTTAGACCAACACTTTGCAGTCACCTGATGGGCACTGGGCAATTCTGAGACTGGGGGGCACCAAAGCAGAATGCACCATAAGTACCTTCCCATGGCACTGGCTCTGCATTGGGAACTGAGGAGCCCTCTGGGATATATCTCCCCCTCCCCCCAACAGATAATATTCTGGGTTTTATTGAACAAGAAGGGACATATTCCAAGGGGTACGAGCCCCCCAGGGTATCACTTGGGCAGATGCTGTTCCCTAATGCTCACACAGTAGGTAATATAATGGGAATATACCCAGCTGGGAATGACTTGCCGGGTACATATGCTCTTACTACAGGGATCCCCAATCTTTTTCACTCATGAGCCACATTCACATGTAAAAAGTGTTGGTGAGCCACACAAGCATGGATATCTTTCTTTAGGGATGCCAAATAAGGGCTGTGATTGGCTATTCGGTATCCCCATGGGGCCTGCTAGCCTGCAGGAGACTCTATTTGGAGAAAAACTGTTTCTGTTCTTCCAAAAATTGACTCCAAGCCAGAAATGTAAAAATGGGCAACTACTTTGAGGCCACTGGGAGCATCATCAATGGGGGTGGGGAGTAACATGTTGCCCCTGAGCCACTGGTTGGGGATCACTGTCTTACTGGGTAAATATAAAGCCTATAACATCATCTTGTCATTATTAACCCAATGTCATTTCCAATGGGGCATTTGTTGAGATGAAAGGAAAGGGGGTTACACCATTATCCTATAAAGGGTCTCTTTACATTAAATCAGTTTTGTGAAAAGCCTTTGTGTCAGTCCGGTTTATTGGTGCTATTTAAATTTGTTTTTCATGCTTGTTAATAAAACATTGAATATATGTTTTTTTATTATTAGCCAGTAGCAGAATGTTGTACCATGGGAGCCATAGAGCAGAAAAAGAATAAACAATTGTGGCCCCGTGATACTGTCGTGGAGCTTTAATGGGCCCCTTAGATCAGAGACGTTGATGTTGTTTAAGAGGAAACTTTTATTGCTAACACATATATGGAGATCCTGTGCCCTCTCTGCCCTGCACTCCTTCCTGCCCCTGGATCTTTGCCCCTGTCACCCTGTACTTGCCGGCACTTTATCAGCCCCTGCTCACAAGGCAGCAGCAGTTTTTGAATTCTTCCCCCATAGATCAGGTCTCTGAGATGATATTTTTTCTGCTAGAGAAACCGGAGGCAGCGGCTGCTTTGGGGAAGCGGCACAGGAACTGAGGGCAGCAGAGTTGGGGCAAACTAACAGCGCAAAGCCAACAGAAACAGACTGGTATCATAGATCCCTGGGGACTTGCAGCAAAGTAAGTTATCTACCCAGGATCCAGCTTCCTCCTCCAGCAGGAAAATATCATCTCAGAGACCTGATCAATGGGGGAAGAATTTAATGCTGATGATTTTGTGAGGGAAAGGTAGGGGGCGCTAGAGAGGGGAAGGAGGGAAAGGGGAGTCTTTAAGGCCGGGGCTGATAAAGTGCAGGTAAGAACTGGGTGACAAGGGGGCGACGATTCAGGACGAAATCGTAAATGAGACATATTGGATAAATGGGAAACCCCTAACCCTGTAGGCAATTATGAATAATATCCGGTGCTGGTTTCCCTTTGGGCTAAACATTAACCCTATCTGTAACAATGGCCCCTTTATTGGAGCTCCCTATAGATCCTCTCAGGTCCCTGTCTGGGTTTCACATGAGGGGTGGGCGTGTCCTAACGGTCCCTGCCAGAAGCACAGTAGGAGGGGGAGAGCCAATCACAGCCCTGCACTCACACAAGCACAGACAGGCTTCAGTTCCCTATCAGGTCAGCCTAGTGTAACCCCAAAGTGATGTCACACACAAATGTCAAATTGAAGCCAAACAATCGCTCCCCACAATTTGACACAAAATTTGGGGAATTTTTTTTTAAAAAAAAGAAGAGAATGTGTTAAGCTATGCAATAAAATATGTGCGCTCTCATACGGATTTAACACTGATCTAGTGTCATGTGACACAATGTCTGTTTGTTAATGCAAAAGTGTTAATAAAGTTGAGGCTTCCTGAAGGAGGAGGAGCCTGGTGTCTGTGTGCAGTTTCTTAATGCTCAATGAATGCTCAGATATCCCATAGCGGTTACCCTGTCTCTTAATCAGAAGACTGTAAGCTCTTTTGGGCAGGGCCCTCTTCAACTCCTGTATCGGTTATTGATTGCTTTATATGTTACTCCTTGTAGAGTGTAAGCTCTTTTGGGCAGGGCCCTCTTCAACTCCTGTATCGGTTATTGGTTGCTTTATATGTTACTCCTTGTAGAGTGTAAGCTCTTTTGGGCAGGGCCCTCTTCCCCTCCTGTATCGGTTATTGATTGCTTTATATGTTACTCCTTGTAGAGTGTAAGCTCTTTTGGGCAGGGCCCTCTTCAACTCCTGTATCGGTTATTGATTGCTTTATATGTTACTCCTTGTAGAGTGTAAGCTCTTTTGGGCAGGGCCCTCTTCAACTCCTGTATCGGTTATTGATTGCTTTATATGTTACTCCTTGTAGAGTGTAAGCTCTTTTGGGCAGGGCCCTCTTCACCTCTTGTATCGGTTACTGATTGCTTTATATGTTACTCCTTGTAGAGTGTAAGCTCTTTTGGGCAGGGCTCTCTTCCCCTCCTGTATCGGTTACTGATTGCTTTATATGTTACTCCTTGTAGAGTGTAAGCTCTTTGGGGCAGGGCTCTCTTCCCCTCCTGTATCGGTTATTGATTGCTTTATATGTTACTCCTTGTAGAGTGTAAGCTCTTTGGGGCAGGGCTCTCTTCCCCTCCTGTATCGGTTACTGATTGCTTTATATGTTACTCCTTGTAGAGTGTAAGCTCTTTGGGGCAGGGCTCCCTTCCCCTCCTGTATCAGTTACTGATTGCTTTATATGTTACTCCTTGTAGAGTGTAAGCTCTTTTGGGAAGGGCCCTCTTCACCTCTTGTATTGGTTACTGATTGCTTTATATGTTACTCTGTATGCCCAATGTATGTAACCCACTTATTGTACAGCGCTGCGGGATATGTTGGCGCTTTATAAATAAATGTTAATGTAATGGCGACAGGTTATGGGCCCAGGAGAGATGGAGGAAACGGAGGGAGCAGGCTGCTATTTGACGGAGATGTAAAGAATTATGAACTTTGGGAGACAACGTTTCTAGGCCATCTGCTCCTGATGAATCTTAAAGAAACCGTCCTGCACGAACCCTCAGGTGCTACAGACTCAGACGAGGACAGAAGTACGAAAGAGGGAGCTTATACTGAATTAGTTCAATTCTTGGATGATAAAAGTCTCTGTGATTATGAGAGAAGCAGCTGATGATGGCTGGAAAGCCCTGCAAATCCTGAGGAACCACGCGAGCCACGAATACTTATCTCACACACAGAGCTAACGCCTCTTCAGAAAACTGCAACTACAGACTGTATCATACGAGCAGAAACAGCACTGAGACAGCCGGAGAGAGAGTGAGGGACTGTTACTTGCAATGATTCTCATTTAAACCCTTTGCTATCCATATCACACAAGGGGCTTCGTTCATGAAATCACGAGGTCGAATCCCGAATGGGAAAAATTCGGATTGGATACGATAGTTTCTGAAGATCACAAATATCACGAAAATTCTTACGAAAAAATCATATTAGTCACGATAATATCGCATTGGTGATCTGAAAGTCACGAAATTTTCGTACCGAATGATCGTAAACAACGGGAAAACCTTTCCGACTTTGATCCTTCAGTGCAGATTTTGGAAGCCTCCCATAGGGCTCAATGGCACTCTGCAGCTCCAACCTGCCCCAAGGAAAGCCTCCCATAGGGCTCAATTGCACTCTGCAGCTCCAACCCGGCCCAAGGAAAGCCTCCCATAGGGCTCAATGGCACTCTGCAGCTCCAACCCGGCCCAAGGAAAGCCTCCCATAGGGCTCAATGGCACTCTGCAGCTCCAACCTGGCCCAAGGAAAGTCTCCCATAGGGCTCAATGGCACTCTGCAGCTCCAACCTGGCCCAAGGAAAGTCTCCCATAGGGCTCAATGGCACTCTGCAGCTCCAACCCGGCCCAAGGAAAGTCTCCCATAGGGCTCAATGGCACTCTGCAGCTTCAACCCGGCCCAAGGAAAGTCTCCCATAGGGCTCAATGGCACTCTGCAGCTCCAACCCGGCCCAAGGAAATTCTCCCATAGGGCTCAATGGCACTCTGCAGCTCCAACCTGGCCCAAGGAAAGTCTCCCATAGGGCTCAATGGCACTCTGCAGCTCCAACCCGGCCCAAGGAAAGCCTCCCATAGGGCTCAATGGCACTCTGCAGCTCCAACCCAGCCCAAGGAAAGTCTCCCATAGGGCTCAATGGCACTCTGCAGCTCCAACCCGGCCCAAGGAAAGCCTCCCATAGGGCTCAATGGCACTCTGCAGCTCCAACCCGGCCCAAGGAAAGCCTCCCATAGGGCTCAATGGCACTCTGCAGCTCCAACCCGGCCCAAGTAAAGCGTCCCATAGGGCTCAATGGCACTCTGCAGCTCCAACCCGGCCCAAGGAAAGTCTCCCATAGGGCTCAATGGCACTCTGCAGCTCCAACCCGGCCCAAGGAAAGCCTCCCATAGGGCTCAATGGCACTCTGCAGCTCCAACCCGGCCCAAGGAAAGTCTCCCATAGGGCTCAATGGTACTCTGCAGCTCCAACCCGGCTCAAGGAAAGTCTCCCATAGGGCTCAATGGCACTCTGCAGCTCCAGCCCAGCCCAAGGAAAGCCTCCCATAGGGCTCAATGGCACTCTGCAGCTCCAACCCGGCCCAAGGAAAGTCACGATAACGAAGCTTGAATCTATTCCGAAACTTTTGTATTTGGCGCGACAATACAATGTTGCACGATGTCGCCGAAAATACGCACGGAGCATTCGTGGACACCTGCAAGGCAGAGAGGAGACCTTAACTTTATCTGCTACAACTGCGACCAAAAGGGCCACAAAGCTAATGCGTGCCCAAGCAAACTAAATAAAAGGAGGTCCCAGTGGTGTAACTATCGCAAGAGCCCAACATATAAAGAGGCATTTTGCAGACGCAAAGCGTGGGACAATGTAAAGCAAGTGACTGATGGCGCAAAATAAGTGAGGGCCAGTCACACAGTTTAATAACAAAGGGTCTAATGTGGAAGGAGGTCTTCTTTGTTCCAAGGAAAGGCAACAACTCCCAAGTAGTAATGCAAAATCACTTTAATCACACACAAGGGAGTCACAGCATACAGGTAAAGAGTCACAATGTTTAAACTGGGCTTTCTCCTCAAAGCGTGTACAATGCCAGTGTCCAGAAGATGTAGCTACTTTTGGGCTGTGACATTAGTCTCCAGTCTCCATGGGATCTCCTGTCCCCACCTGGCTCAGCAATCCGGCACTCCCTGCGGTGCCCCTTTGCTATTCCACCAGGCCTTTCTATTGGCCGACTCTAGCCCGAAGCTCATCAAGCCCTCCTTCTAGCCTACCCCTATCTGCTCGGGTCCCTGTTCTGTGGATGATCCACTGGGATAACTATTTCCCTCTACCCTCCTGGGTGGGGCAATAGGCGGCCCGTACTACCTAACCCTGACTCAGACTCTCCTTACCCTGTAGACTGTTTTTCTTTGCTTCCAGCTGGTCTCTTCCTGTGTTCTCCCATAAAGACCACTAATTCTGGGTGTGGTCCCCTTTTATACATTCTGCCCCACACTGCTCTCTAATGGTTGGGGGTGTGAATTACACTCATACATTTTTATTAGGTTTGAACAAAATTCTACCTAGTGGCCATTTAAAGAAAACACATGCAATCATGACACATGAAGAGTTTTGGGATACCTTGGCCTGAAGATTAACCCTTACAAGCCTATATCATGACTTTATTTCATCTTTATTTTCATTTATTTCATCTTTCATTGCATTAAGCCGTACCTGTGACTGGGCTGAATCTATGGCTTCTCTAATAATCTGTGGTACATGATGCAGTCTGTACCAATAGTCAGTGTTTGCCAGTATCCCTTGGGGTATGGGGTACAATCCTGTACTTGGCCGTTATCATCACCCTCTGTAATCTCAGCTTGAGAAACTGGGGCCTCCCCTGGATTCTGATTGGATACAGGGCTTACACTTCTATCCCTATAAATGGCATCATCTTCATTTAACAGATCCGTTTGAGTTTGTCTCTCAGTTACACACTTTGTGATAAACTTCACCAGCCTGTGTTTAATAAAAACCTCCCCAGTCTCTGGGTAATACACCAGGTATGAGGGACTATTTTTGTCATATCCTACAAAAACACTTTCGGGCTGATTCACTAAAGGTCGATAAGCGATATTGCATGCTTTTTTGCGTTACAATTGATGCAATAAATAACGACCAATTCACTAACGTGTTATTATAGCATGCGCTAAATAATGCATGATCGCATTGCGTTAATTTGCGGGTAGACATAATACTGACGCATGATTCACAAACACATAAGAAGCATTAGACGCGCTAAATATCGCATTAGTCTGTGCGAATATTAACCCCTACTTGGGGCAGGCGGTACTTAAAGAAAATTGCAGTTCCTGAGCTTTTAGCAACACAATATGGACTTTGCAGTGGGATTTATTCCAGTCTGTGTTGGCCCCAGAGTGATGCAGCCACCAGTTTGCAGGGAAATGGGAATTTTCAGAAAAGTTTTACGAGCCTAATGGTTACGGGCGTTAAATTGTGCGCACGGAAAATAACGAAAGAAAAATGCTCATCGTGACTTAAATAACGCAAGCAACATCGCGTCTAAATTAATGCAAGTATCCTATAGTGAATCCAGCGGTAAGTCGCGAAAAATAAGAAGCAATGACATTTTTAACGCATGCTATAAATAGCACTCGTTTTATCTTACTGAGCAGCGATTGAAAATTCTGTGCCATTATCAGACCGCGTGCGTTTGCTTGTCCCACAGGGGGCAGTATCAACAATAAACGCTCTGTGGCTAACACTGTATCACTCTTATCTTTCAGAAAGTATACAAATACTGCACCAGAATCAGTAAATGCCATGGCACATCTAGCACCATCTTTTGCTTCGCCAATTCGCCATTTGCGTGTGACATCACTTTGGGGCTACATTAGGCTGACCTGATAGGGAACTAAAGCCTGTCTGTGCTTGTGTAACTACAGGGCTGTGATTGGCTCTCCCCCTCCTGTGCTTCTGGCAGGGACTGTTAGGACACGCCCACCCCTCATTTGAAACCCAGACAGGGACCTGAGAGGATCTATAGGGAGCTCCAATAAAGGGGCCATTGTTACAGATAGGGTTAATGTTTAGCCCAAAGGGAAACCAGCACCGTATATTATTCATAATTGCCTTTAAGATTCTGTCCTGAATCTTCGCCTCCTTGTCACCCTGTTATTGCCTGCACTTTATCAGCCCCTGCTCCCATGGTACAACATTCTGCTACTGGCTAATAATAAAAAACATATATTCAATCTCTTATTAACAAGCATGAAAACAAATTTGAATTGCACCAATAAATCGGACTGACACAAAGGCTTTTCACAAAATTGATTTAATTTAAAGAGGCCCTTTATAGGATAATGGTGTAACCCTATTTCCTTTCATCTCAACTAATGCCCCATTGGAAATGACATTGGGTTAATAATGACAAGATGATGTTATAGGCTTTATATTTACCCAGTAAGAGCATATGTACCCGGCAAGTCATTCCCAGCTGGGTATATCCCCATTATGTTACCTACTGTGTGAGCATTAGGGAACAGCATCTGCCCAAGTGATACCCTGGGGGGCTCATACCCCTTGGAATATGTCCCTTCTTGTTCAATAAAACCCAGAATATTATCTGTTGGGGGGAGGGGGAGATATATTCCAGAGGGCTCCTCAGTTCCCAAAGCAGAGCCAGTGCTGGGGGAAGGTACTTATGGTGCATTCTGCTTTGGTGCCCCCCCAGTCTCAGAATTGCCCAGTGCCCATCAGGTGACTGCAAAGTGTTGGTCTAAGGCAGTGATAAAACAAGATTACCTACCAAATAAAGCCCCCTGTAAGCTGATAGGGTGCATAAAGGCCCCTAATAGCCAATCACAGACCTTATTTGGCTCCTCCATGAACTTTTATGGAGCTTGTGTTGCTTTCCAAGTCTTTTTACTTTTGACTGTGGCTCACAAGTAAGAAAGGTTGGGGATCCCTGGTCTAAGGGTTCTCTTAAAGAAACATTTTTTGGTGGACATAAGAATGTTTGCCTGATGCCTCATTTGTAAAACAAGTTTACAGTTTTTCTCATGTGTGAAAGAGTATTTTTAGACTACTGTTCAATACAAATCATTAGCCTCATTCAGAAAATGGGTTCTCCCCTGTGTGAATTCTCTGATGACGATCACGGTGATATTCGTTAGAAAAATATTTCCCACATTCAGAACAAGAAAATGGTTTCTCCCCTGTGTGAGTCCTTTGATGACGATCAAGGTTAAATCGATTTGTAAAACATTTCCCGCATTCACAAGAAAATGGTGCCTCCCCTGTGTGGCTTCTATGATGAATTTTAAGGTGCCATTGGTTTGAAAAACATTTTCCACATTCAGAACAAGAAAATGGTTTCTCCCCTGTGTGAATTCTCTGATGACGATCACGGTGATATTCGCTAGAAAAACATTTCCCACATTCAAAACAAGAAAATGGTTTCTCTCCTGTGTGAATTCTCTGATGACGATCACGGTGATATTCGTTAGAAAAAAATTTCCCACATTGAGAACAAGAGAATGGTTTCTCCCCTGTGTGAATCCTTTGATGACGAGCAAGGTGGAAATGGTTTAAAAAACATTTCCCACATTCAGAACAAGAAAATGGTTTCTCCCCTGTGTGAGTCCTTTGATGACAATCACAGTGATTTTCATTAGAAAAACATTTCCCACATTCAGAACAAGAAAATGGTTTCTCCCCTGTGTGAGTCCTTTGATGACGATCAAGGTTAGATTGCTTTGAAAAACATTTCCCACATTCAGAACAAGAAAATGGGTTCTCCCCTGTGTGAATTCTCTGATGACGATCACGGTGATATTCGTTAGAAAAACATTTCCCACATTCAGAACAAGAAAATGGTTTCTCCCCTGTGTGAGTCCTTTGATGACGATCAAGGTTAGATTGCTTTGAAAAACATTTCCCACATTCAGAACAAGAAAATGGGTTCTCCCCTGTGTGAATTCTCTGATGACGATCACGGTGATATTCGTTAGAAAAACATTTCCCACATTCAGAACAAGAAAATGGTTTCTCCCCTGTGTGAGTCCTTTGATGACGATCAAGGTTAGATCGCTGTGAAAAACATTTCCCACATTCAGAACAAGAGAATGTTTTCTCCCCTGTGTGAGTCCTTTGATGACGATCAAGGTCAGATTGGTTTGCAAAACATTTCCCACATTGAGAACAAGAGAATGGTTTCTCCCCTGTGTGGGTCCTTTCATGACGAACAAGGTGTGAATGGGTTAAAAATCTTTTCCCACATTCAGAACAAGAAAATGGTTTCTCCCCTGTGTGAGTTCTTTGATGACAAGCAAGGTTAGATTGCCTTGAAAAACATTTCTTGCATTCAGAACAAGAAAAAGGTTTCTCTCCTCTGTGGGTTATTTGATGGCGTTTAAGGTCAGATTTGTTTGTAAAACATTTCCCACATTCAGAACAAGAAAATGGTTTCTCCCCTGTGTGGGTTACTGGATGGCGTTTAAATTTTGATTGAATTGAGTTTCTGAAAAAGAGTTTCTGATTCTCATTGCAGCTGTATTTCCTACATAATGTATTTTTTGTAATGTGAGATTTATGTGGAGATTGGAGGGAATTTTCATCATATTTTTTACCCTCCATTTTTATACTATTCCGGCTGCACCCCATGATAGGAGTAGGCGTGTCTGTTCCCTGTATCTGTTCTGTAAGGGGATTAATGCTGCAATCTGATTGGTTTCCCCCATCCCATGAAGATTCTTCCTCTTTAATACCAACTGATATATAATCCTCTGCCGAGCTGTTATTCAGGCTGCACCCCATGATAGGAGTAGGCGTGTCTGTTCCCTGTATCTGTTCTGTAAGGGGATTAATGCTGCAATCTGATTGGTTTCCCCCTTCCCATGAAGCCGGTTCCTCTTTAATCACATTGGCCGGTGGGGGCTGTTCCGCTGGAGAAACATCAGGGTTTGTGAGATTCCCATCATTATTACAACATAAAGTTGCTTCCGTATGTGCTGTAACATCGCTCCCATCTTTATACTCACAGGCTGCTAAAGGGAAGGATAGAGACTGTTATTTATGGGGATCCCAGTGCAGACCTGGCAGTGGGGTTAGTAAGGGCTCATGGGAAGGAGTGAGGGGGGGGGGGATACCGTTACCAGCTAAGGAGATCCCTCTGTTACAAGTAAAACAGGCTAATAGTAATCTTAGCGCTAACTCTCCGTTAACATCAGGCAGTTCAAGAACCTACTGGGAATGATTCTCTTTTGTAATAACTAATAACACTGAACTCATCTCTAACACTTGTGTGGGGGGGGGGAGGGGCATTTGGGGAACAGTGATCCCAACATGGTCCCTTTGGGATAATGCTGCAGAGACAGCTCTATAAGGGAGGAACTAAAGCGCTGGATTTTAGCCGTGCAGACTGTGCCAGTATAAGGGCATCTCTGCAATGTGGCAGCTGGGAAAGGCTTTTCATAGGGTTAAACACAGAAGGAAAATGGAACCTCTTTAAAATGTTGCTTAACAAGTATACAGGTCAGTATATTCCCCTTGTAAGCAAGGAGAGGCATCGCAAAGCAAAACCTTTATGGCTGAATAAAAGTGTTAGTGTCGGGGTTGGTAATGTTTAAACACGTAAGTTAGCTGGGGCAGCTGTAATTAGCAGATACATGGGAGCCAATAAAGCAGCAAAAACCTAAAGTAAAGAAGGAAAGTGGTATTGCAG
Source organism: Xenopus tropicalis (assembly GCF_000004195.4). Taxonomy (NCBI): domain Eukaryota; kingdom Metazoa; phylum Chordata; class Amphibia; order Anura; family Pipidae; genus Xenopus; species Xenopus tropicalis. The sequence goes on along the minus strand of NC_030685.2, from coordinate 3,394,114 downwards.
CAAGGATAAATATGTATCCAAAATCCTCGATGCTGGAATGGCAGTGGATGGGATCTACTTGGACTTTGCTAAAGCACTACAGTAATTAAAGTGTTTGAAAAATTACTGTGAAATATAATACATGTACAGAACTTACAAAACAAGCAATGACAAAGCTAAGCTCTGTGACAGGGGCAGGTAGGGGGGGAGGGGTTAAACTCAGGGCAAACTCCACTGCCCCCCAATGAAGTGACTGACTTATTAGCACATTAATTAATGGAACTATTTATATGAACTGATTATTATAGAGTAACGGCAGCTGTTTGTATCAGGATCTATAGGAGAACTAAAGCTAAAAAATAGGCTACAAATGTTGTACATTATGTTTTGGGCTTTGGAATCAGCCCAAGCCAACCACAGCCCCCTAGCAGGGAAGATCTGTGCCCCCAAAGATGCCCCCAGTAGCCCCCCATCTCCTTTTCTGCTGATTCCCAGTACATGCTCTGTGCTGCTGTCAGTTACTGAGCTTAGGGACCGACTCACAATATACTGTATATATAGATTATACATGTAACAGTATAAGGCTGATTAGCCATTTGGAGTCACATAACATGGCAGCTCTGAAACAAGTGCAATTATCATCAGAATTCGCTAATCAGACTCGTAGCATCAGTTTATGACAGTCCAGCCTCATTTCCTGCTTCCCAACAGCTGCTCAGAGCCCACTGAGCATGTGCACTGCCCCCGGCAGCTCTAACAGAATCCAAGATGGGGAGCTCCTGTGACAACTGTAACGACCTATATCATTACTACTACAGAGATGCAGCCACAAGCTCAATTTCCTGATGGCTGCGCCCTCCAAACACAGGTGGAAGTGGTTAAGAAAAAGCTTCTAAAAACACCTGATATCCTGCATTCTATGCTCTGTATATGATAGAAACCATTACTCACCCAGTGGGCGGAGCTGCTGGGGCTCCTCCTCCTCCTCCTTTATCCCTTCCCTGTAAAGGGCCTTGTTTCCTTTTATATACTCCCACTCCTCCAAGGAAAAATAGATGGAAACATCCTCACACCTTATGGCAACCTGGCACACACAATGTTACAGTCATCCCCCAGCCAGAGAAAGGGATTATCATACACTGTTACTAAACAATAAGGGGGGATTGGGGGGCCGCACCCACCTCTCCAGTCAGCAGCTGGATGATGTTGGAGATGAGTTCCAGGATCTTCTTGTCATTTTCCTTCTGTATGACGGAGCCAGGGGCATGCAGGGCCCCCAAACCCACAGTTGGGCTCTTCTTCTTAGGGATGACGTAGCCCTATGTATTGAGAGGGAGAGAGAATGATGAGTGTGTAACGCAGCAGAGAGACCCCCTTTGTACAGACAGACAGTCTCTTCTCACTGTGCCACTCACAGTGCCCCCCTCACCTCTCCAGTCAGCAGATAGATAATCTCCAGTGTGAGATTCAGGATTCTCTCCTTCCGCTCCTCATTTTTATCCTTCTTCCCCATCACTGGGTCACTCGCTTCCTCCCACATTCCCATTGGCTCCTTGTGGGAGGGAGGGGCCTGGAAGTGGAATTAAGCACTTACACATTTCTATAGGGGATTATTCCCAGCAATATCCCCCAAAACAATTCCAAGCAGGGAATAGAATAACTAGTCTAGCCATGGGCTGAACTACCAATCCCACAATCCCGTTAAACTTCCCTCTAATGATGCAATGTCTGCCAATCAACACTTTCCCTTTCCTGCCAAGAATGGGCCCCTCAGTGCTTCCCCTCAGGCTGCAGGGGGGCCTTGGTACCAAATGGGAGAGGAATTCACTTATGGTGGGTGGGTTGGGCTTGGAGCTGCCACAGAAACTGCACTGACTCAGTAGCAAAGTGTCCCTGGGAATCAGCTCATGTGTTGGGAACAACAAGGTAACACTGCTCCTTTAGTGCCACCATTAGTGCAGCCCCGCTCCCTTACTCACCTCTTTCCCACACTGCTCTGCTGCCTGTAGCTGTGAGGGAGGGAACTGAGGAGCTGGGACACTCACTCATTGGCTGGGAGGGGAATGTGGGCGGGACAGAGAGCAGCGGAGAAGAATGATTGGATCAGTGAGCACAAGGGCGGGACACAGAGTTAGGGACAGAGGGAAAACTCACAGACTGCAGAGTTAGGGACAGAGGGAAAACTCACAGACTGCAGAGTTAGGGACAGAGGGAAAACTCACAGACTGCAGAGTTAGGGACAGAGGGAAAACTCACAGACTGCTGTGTAAGTGTAAAAATGACAAACGAGTTTATTCCGTCAGGAAGTTGCTGAAAACCAGTAACTAAGGCAACCAAGCAGCACTAGCAGCTGAGGTGCGGTTGGACACACGCAGGGTTAAAGCCCTGCTACATACTGTGAGGCACACTGTCAGCACACCCAGTCACTGAGCCGGAAACATTTGGGTGCAGCACAGTAAGGGAGCTGTAAAGCTGCAGGGAATTCTGGGATATGTAGTTTTTCTAATCCCCCCATGTAAGTATTATGTGTGGGAAGGTTCCCATTCATCCAGGCCGGGGTATCTCTGTAGTAATAAGTCACAAAATGAACATATAATAGTACAATATATAAAATCAGTAAATGTACACAATATTAATTCACATAAATAGCACGTAACATAAGCAGACTGTATTCCCCACCCTTAGGGATAGATTTAATAAACACAATATTTTATATATACCCAGATCCCTTTATATATCCCAGGGATTCCCCGAGTCGGTGGATATGTTTCTGTCCGGCCTTTACATGGAGCCCAATAGGAATCTGTGTAACGGGAAGAGAATTATTGGGGGCTTTGTTATTCAGCCCCTCCCCCCCCCCGGTACAGAGGAGTGAGACCCCCGGATCCCTTATATGTAACTTCCCCACACTGGGATCATTCCAATCGCTTAACCCTTAGTTAGCCAAATACTGTGACTTACAATATACACATATCCCCTATATACTACACTAGACTCCTGCAATATCTAGTTCATATACGGTAAGGAACCCGATACTGCGGAGGGGAGAAATATCTACGTTCATATCATTGGCATAATATAATAAAGTGCCCTCCTATCAAATGCTTCTACTCTCTCTCCCCCCCCCCCCCCCACATCTGAACCCTGTATGTCATGGAAATGTCTGTACAATAACATACCTCCCAACATTTAAAAAATGAAAAGAGGGACCAGAAGATTTGCCGCACATAGCGCAGCAAATTTTTTTGCCCACGTCCACTTTTGTGGCCACGCCCCAATTAATGCACCCCATTTTTTTTCTAAAAATACTCCTTTTATAGTAGAAATGGCAGGATCAGACACAAATGTGCTATACCCCCATACTGTACTACCTAAGGAAAACAATATAGCAACTCCTACATATAAAATACAAATATAGAGAGAAGGCAGTCAGTTATAAGTGAGTTATAACTATGTACCAGTTTTGCCACCCATACACAGTGCCCCCAATAGCCCAATAAACAGTACCCCCCATACACAGTGCCCCCCATACACAGTGCCCCCATAGACAGTACCCCCCATACACAGTGCCCCCATAGACAGTACCCCCCATACACAGTGCCCCCCATACACAGAGCCCCCATAGACAGTACCCCCCATACACAGTGCCCCCCATACACAGTGCCCCCATAGACAGTACCCCCCATACACAGTGCCCCAATGGCCCAATAGACAGTTCCCCCATACACAGTGCCCCCATAGACAGTACCCCCATACACAGTGCCCCCATAGACAGTACCCCCATGCACAGTGCCCCCATAGACAGTACCCCCCATTGCCCCCATAGAAAGTGCCCCCATGGAAAGTACCCCCCATACACAGTGCCCCCATAGACAGTACCCCCCATTGCCCCTATAGAAAGTGCCCCCATAGAAAGTACCCCCCATACACAATGCCCCCATAGAAAGTACCCCCAATTACCCCCATACGCAGTGCCCCCAATTGCCCCATAGACAGTAGCCCCCATACACAGTGCCCCCATAGAAAGTACCCCCCATACACAATGCCCCCATAGCAAGTACCCCCAATTACCCACATAGACAGTACCCCCATACACCGTGCCCCCTTAGACAGTACCCCCCACACACAGCACCCACAATTGCCCCCATACACGCTCCTTCCTCATGGGCCCCTGCTCCTTGTCTGGCGGCAACAGGCCCTTTTATAAGGTTGTGCCCCGTGCATAGGTGTGACGTCAGTACGCAAGGGGCGCAACCCTATAAAAAGGCCTGTCACCGCTGCACAAGAAGCCGCATAAGTAGAGGAGCCGCGGAAGAACGTGGAGCGCCCGGCTACAACCAGCGCATCAGTGTGTCTGCGAAAATAAATCTATCTGATCTGCTAAAATTCTCACCCACTACTTTTATAAATTCTCTAGTTAGAAATTCTTCATCCTATTTCTTATCTTTTAGGCGACGATAAATATAACTACTCTGTTCTAAAAAATCGTAGTCATTAGTGCAGTTCCTCCGGATCCTGAGGAATTGTCCTCTAGGGACGTTATTCGGCCAAACTTCTCTATGGTGGCTACTCTTTAAGATATAAGTATTTCTATCTGCCACTTTGAAGAAGGTTCTAGTACAGAGTCTCCCCATTTCCACGAAAATCTCTAAATCCAAGAATTCTATACCATACCTCCCAACATTTCATTAAGAGATAGAGAGACAAAAATATGTGACGCGGCAAAACATTTTTGGCCACGCCTTCTTTGTGACCACGCCCCACATGCCACACCCACTTTACATGCCCCAGGTGTGCCAGTATAATCGCTAAATAAAAAGAATAACATGCCAGTATGACTACATTAAATTGATAAAGCTCATTAACCCCAGACATGCCAGTAAAATTACCAATTAACTTTAGACATGCCAACAGTTCTGTGCATTTTCCAAAGTTATAAATAGGGCCAATTCCAGTGGTACATAAATCTATGTTATTTCCTTCCATTCTTAATCAGTTGAAAGCAAAACAATATTAATATACCACTAGAATTTCTAGCCATATTAACAAGGCCTAAGGTTCCCAAACTTATAAGGGCCCCTTTTAAATGTCTGATATATTTTATGAATGGATCAGCGATACCTCTGCTTTCTATTGTGCATGCTGTGCTCTGCCAGAGATTCCCAGGAGTGAGAGATATATGTTAGGGGTGGGAAGGTGAAACTGCCCAGCACACAAATAAAGGCAGCAGAGCACACTCCCAGCCCCTGACCCGGTGAGCAGGAGCAGGGAGAGGGATGCCGACAATGCCGATAGTTAACCATTGCCTGTCACAAATGCTCCTCCCAGGACAATTAAACATTGAGGTAAACCTGTGAGCTTGGGGTAGCAGGGGATTCAAGAGTTAAGGGGGCGGGGCTTTATTCCCCATAGCAGAGCAGGCACAGCAATCAATTAAATGGCAATGCTGAGAAGCGGGAGCTCTAACAATGAATCCAGGACAGCGGGCAGTGCCATAAATATCGGGACTGAAAGCGAGAGGTTTGGGAGGTATGCTATACTATATTCCAATCCCTCCTTATTCATATTGAGGTACTCAAAAAAACGAGGCAACAGGGGAAACTCTGGTGTCCCATATATTTAGCAAATCGTCTATATAGCGTCGGTACATTCTCAGGCCAGGGGGGCAGACAGGGCTCCATACATGCCTATCCTCCCAGCTCCCCAAGAACAAATTGGCATAACTGGGCGCAAATCGAATTCCCATAGCAGTCCCCTTGGTCTGGAGGTAAAAATCTTTCCCAGCATGCTATCTTTCAAAAACTCTTTTGGGTCGGTTTCGGGAAAATTGAATTTGTTAAGTGTTTCCATCACCCCTATTACCCTTCCCAGATGTTCAATGGAGGTGTAGAGCGCAGAGATGTCTGCCGGTTCCCATTCAAAATCCTGTATCAATTCAATGACAGCATTAGAATCTTTCAAATAAGAGGGCATACACGGTACAACCGGTTGTAAAAATAAATCAATAAATAAGAATAACCTAGGGCAGGGATCCCCAACCTTTTATACCCGTGAGCCACATTCAAATGGAAAAAGTGTAGGGGAGCAACACAAGGATGCAAAAAGTTCTTGGGGGTGCAAATAAGAGCTATAATTGGCTAATTGGTAGCCCCTATGGGGACTGGCAGCCTATAGGAGGCTCTGTTTGGCTTTACACTGGGCTTTATGCAACCAAAACTTGCCCCCAAGCCGGAAATTCAAAAATGAGCCCCTACTTTGAGGCCCCTGGGAGCAACATCCAAGGGGTTGGGGGGCAACATGTTGGGGGTCACTGACCTAGAGGTAAGGGAGTCAATTCCTGAGATTATGGGGCGGCCTTCTGGATTAGTCAGCTTTTTATGGATCCTGGGTAAATGGTAAAATATTGCTATTCTGGGATGTCTTACCCATTGTATGATGCCCTTACAGAAGGCTTTCCTTAACATTACAAATAATTTCAGTTGAAACTCCTCAGTTGGGTCCCTTTTTCATTTTACATTAATTGACTCATCTCCCAACAACCTACAGGCTTCATCCAAATATTCTTTTTTTATTTTGAATTACAACCCCTCCCCCCTTTGTTCGCAGATCTACTGACAATCTCTTCTTTCTGTTTAAAGGAGACATATCCTATAAAAATGATGAATGTACCAGGGAATTATACTCCTCTAGATATAGAAGGATTGTGCTTAAAGTTGTGTTTCTGACTGATTTATTGAGAAATTCCCCCAAACCCCACTAGCCCCGCCCATCTGTGCCACTTCCTGCTGGCTGAATTCTCTGGATGAGCTGGGGAGCCGGCGGCCCTCCGTACCCTGCACTGTAGGATAGGAACCAATCAGCAGCTAGGCTGACCTGATAGGGAACTGAAGCCTGTACATTAGAGGGGATTATAGGCAGTTGGGGGATGTTCTTTTTTCCCATAAAAACAATCAGCGCACCAGAGGTCACCCCTTTAGATTAGAGGAACGGAGCTTCCATTTGAAGCAGCGTAGGTGGTTTTTCACGGTGAGGGCAGTGAGGTTATGGAATGCCCTTCCTAGTGATGTGGTAATGGCAGATTCTGTTAATGCCTTTAAGAGGGGCCTGGATGAGTTCTTGATCAATCAGAATATCCAAGGCTATTGTGATACTAATATCTACAGTTAGTACTAGTGGTTGTATTTATAGTTTATGTATGTGAGTATAGATTGGTAGGTGTGGGTTAGGTGTGCTGGGTTTACTTGGATGGGTTGAACTTGATGGACACAGGTCTTTTTTCAACCCTATGTAACTATGTAACTAACTATGTAACTGTCTGTGCTTGTGTGAGTGCAGGGCTGTGATTGGCTCTCCCCCTCCTACTGTGCTTCTGGCAGGGACCGTTAGGACACGCCCACCCCTCATATGAAACCCAGACAGGGACCTGAGAGGATCTATAGGGAGCTCCAATAAAGGGGCCATTGTTACAGATAGGGTTAATGTTTAGCCCAAAGGGAAACCAGCACCGGATATTATTCATAATTGCCTACAGGGTTAGGGGTTTCCGTTATCCAATATGTCTCCTTTAAGGTCTCTCACATGTTCCTTCAATTTTCGTAGCCTGACTCTGTGCCCAGATCGATTTCCTCTGGGTCGGGGGGCGATATATTTTCTACTCTTCTCATCCTCTTCGGTCATGGTTCCATTTTCCAAGTTTTTTCTTCCGAACCCTTCATGTTTCCCATCCTTGATAGTTTCTTTCTTTCTGGAAAAGGGGATGGTGTCACGGTATCAGAACTCCCTTTATAAGTTCATAGTACTTGATGGTTATTAAAGGAGACATATTGGATAAATGGGAAACCCCTAACCCTGTAGGCAATTATGAATAATATCCGGTGCTGGTTTCCCTTTGGGCTAAACATTAACCCTATCTGTAACAATGGCCCCTTTATTGGAGCTCCTTATAGATCCTCTCAGGTCCCTGTCTGGGTTTCACATGAGGTGTGGGCGTGTCCTAACGGTCCCTACCAGAAGCACAGTAGGAGGGGGAGAGCCAATCACAGCCCTGCACTCACACAAGCACAGACAGGCTTCAGTTCCCTATCAGGTCAGCCTAGCTGCTGATTGGTTCCTATCCTACAGTGCAGGGTACGGAGGGCCGCCGGCCCCCCAGCTCATCCAGAGAATTCAGCCAGCAGGAAGTGGAACAGATGGGCGGGGCTAGTGGGGTTTGGGGGAATTTCTCAATAAATCAGTCAGAAACACAACTTTAAGCACAATCCTTCTATATCTAGAGGAGTAAAATTCCCTGGTACATTCATCATTTTTATAGGATATGTCTCCTTTAAAATCCACTGAGCCATTCTCAAACGCTGGCTTTTTAATTAATCTTAGCCCCCTTGGTACTATTATGTGTTTAATATATTTTTCTAAACTCATTATCTCCCACCAACATTTAATTTCCTTCTCCACCACTTCCATAAGGGAACCAACAATTCTCAAAATCAAACCTTTCTCCGTTACTTGGCGCACAGTCTTGGCCGAGGTTCTCACAATTCTGCAATATCTTCATTCTAAAAGAGGTCAACCATGGCTGCAGGTAAACTATAAGGATTAGAATTGTGTTGTGAACAGTCGTTCTTATAACAACCAAACCCGCGTCGTAGGGGCACATTCATCAAATCATGAGTTCGAATCCCGAATTGGGAAAAATTTGGATTGGATACGATAATTTCTGAAGATCGCAAATATCAAGAAAATGCTTACGAAAAAAATCATATTAGTCACGATAAAATTGTATCGGCGATCCGAAAGTAATGAAATTTTCATAGCCGAACTATCGTAAACGGCGGTAAAACCTTTCCGACTTTGATCCTTCTGTGCATATTTTTGAAGCCTCCCATAGGGCTCAATGGCACTCTGCAGCTCCAACCCGACCCAAGGAAAGTCTCCCATAGGGCTCAATGGCACTCTGCAGCTCCAACCCGGCCCAAGGGAAGTCTCCCATAGGGCTCAATGGCACTCTGCAGCTCCAACCCGACCCAAGGAAAGTCTCCCATAGGGCTCAATGGCACTCTGCAGCTCCAACCTGGCCCAAGGAAAGTCTCCCATAGGGCTCACTGTCACTCTGCAGCTCCAACCCGGCCCAAGGAAAGTCTCCCATAGGGCTCAATGGCACTCTGCAGCTCCAACCTGGCCCAAGGAAAGTCTCCCATAGGGCTCAATGGCACTCTGCAGCTCCAACCCGGCCCAAGGAAAGTCTCCCATAGGGCTCAATGGCACTCTGCAGCTCCCAACCCGGCCCAAGGAAAGTCTCCCATAGGGCTCAATGGCACTCTGCAGCTCCAAACCCGGCCCAAGGAAAGTCTCCCATAGGGCTCAATGGCACTCTGCAGCTCCAACCCGGCCCAAGGAAAGCCTCCCATAGGGCTCAATGGCACTCTGCAGCTCCAACCCCGGCCCAAGGAAAGCCTCCCATAGGGCTCAATGGCACTCTGCAGCTCCAACCCGACCCCAAGGAAAGTCTCCCATAGGGCTCAATGGCACTCTGCAGCTCCAACCCGGCCCAAGGAAAGCCTCCCATAGGGCTCAATGGCACTCTGCAGCTCCAACCCGGCCCAGGGAAAGTCTCCCATAGGGCTCAATGGTACTCTGCAGCTCCAACCCGTCCCAAGGAAAGTCTCCCATAGGGCTCAATGGCACTCTGCAACTCCAACCCGGCCCAAGGAAAGTCTCCCATAGGGCTCAATGGCACTCTGCAGCCTCCAACCCGGCCCAAGGAAAGTCTCCCATAGGGCTCAATGGCACTCTGCAGCTCCAACCCGGCCCAAGGAAGCCTCCCATAGGGCTCAATGGCACTCTGCAGCTCCAACCGACCCAAGGAAAGTCTCCCATAGGGCTCAATGGCACTCTGCAGCTCCAACCTGGCCCAAGGAAAGCCTCCCATAGGGCTCAATGGCACTCTGCAGCTCCAACCCGGCCCAAGGAAAGTCTCCCATAGGGCTCAATGGCACTCTGCAGCTACAACCCGGCCCAAGGAAAGCCTCCCATAGGGCTCAATGGCACTCTGCAGCTCCAACCGACCCAAGGAAAGTCTCCCATAGGGCTCAATGGCACTCTGCAGCTCCAACCCGGCCCAAGGAAAGTCTCCCATAGGGCTCAATGGCACTCTGCAGCTCCAACCCGGCCCAGGGAAAGTCTCCCATAGGGCTCAATGGCACTCTGCAGCTCCAACCCGGCCCAAGGAAAGTCTCCCATAGGGCTCAATGGTACTCTGCAGCTCCAACCCGGCCCAAGGAAAGTCTCCCATAGGGCTCAATGGCACTCTGCAGCTCCAACCCGGCCCAGGGAAAGTCTCCCATAGGGCTCAATGGCACTCTGCAGCTCCAACCCGGCCCAAGGAAAGTCTCCCATAGGGCTCAATGGCACTCTGCAGCTCCAACCTGGCCCAAGGAAAGTCTCCCATAGGGCTCAATGGCACTCTGCAGCTCCAACCTGGCCCAAGGAAAGTCTCCCATAGGGCTCAATGGCACTCTGCAGCTCCAACCTGGCCCAAGGAAAGTCTCCCATAGGGCTCAATGGCACTCTGCAGCTCCAACCGACCCAAGGAAAGTCACCCATAGGGCTCAATGGCACTCTGCAGCTCCAACCCAGCCCAAGGAAAGTCTCCCATAGGGCTCAATGGCACTCTGCAGCTCCAACCTGGCCCAAGGAAAGTCTCCCATAGGGCTCAATGGCACTCTGCAGCTCCAACCCGGCCCAAGGAAAGTCTCCCATAGGGCTCAATGGCACTCTGCTGCTCCAACCTGGCCCAAGGAAAGTCTCCCATAGGGCTCAATGGCACTCTGCAGCTCCAACCCGGCCCAAGGAAAGTCTCCCATAGGGCTCAATGGCACTCTGCAGCTCCAACCCGGCCCAAGGAAAGCCTCCCATAGGCTCAATGGCACTCTGCAGCTCCAACCTGGCCCAAGAAAAGTCTCCCATAGGGCTCAATGGCACTCTGCAGCTCCAACCCGGCCCAAGGAAAGTCTCCCCATAGGGCTCAATGGCACTCTGCAGCTCCAACCCGGCCCAAGGAAAGTCTCCCATAGGGCTCAATGGCACTCTGCAGCTCCAACCCGGCCCAAGGAAAGTCTCCCATAGGGCTCAATGGCACTCTGCAGCTCCAACCCGGCCCAAGGAAAGTCTTCCATAGGGCTCAATGGCACTCTGCAGCTCCAACCCGGCCCAAGGAAAGTCTCCCATAGGGCTCAATGGCACTCTGCAGCTCCAACCCGGCCCAAGGAAAGCCTCCCATAGGGCTCAATGGCACTCTGCAGCTCCAACCCGGCCCAAGGAAAGTCTCCCATAGGGCTCAATGGCACTCTGCAGCTCCAACCCGGCCCAAGGAAAGTCTCCCATAGGGCTCAATGGCACTCTGCAGCTCCAACCCGGCCCAAGGAAAGTCTCCCATAGGGCTCAATGGCACTCTGCAGCTCCAACCCGGCCCAAGGAAAGTCTCCCATAGGGCTCAATGGCACTCTGCAGCTCCAACCCGACCCAAGGAAAGTCTCCCATAGGGCTCAATGGCACTCTGCAGCTCCAACCCGGCCCAAGGAAAGCCTCCCATAGGGCTCAATGGCACTCTGCAGCTCCAACCCGGCCCAAGGAAAGCCTCCCATAGGGCTCAATGGCACTCTGCAGCTCCAACCCGGCCCAAGGAACGTCTCCCATAGGGCTCAATGGCACTCTGCAGCTCCAACCCGGCCCAAGGAACGTCTCCCATAGGGCTCAATGGCACTCTGCAGCTCCAACCCGGCCCAAGGAAAGTCTCCCATAGGGCTCAATGGCACTCTGCAGCTCCAACCCGGCCCAAGGAAAGTCTCCCATAGGGCTCAATGGCACTCTGCAGCTCCAACCTGGCCCAAGAAAAGTCTCCCATAGGGCTCAATGGCACTCTGCAGCTCCAACCCGGCTCAAGGAAAGTCTCCCATAGGGCTCAATGGCACTCTGCAGCTCCAACCCAGCCCAAGGAAAGTCTCCCATAGGGCTCAATGGCACTCTGCAGCTCCAACCCGGCCCAAGGGAAGTCTCCCATAGGGCTCAATGGCACTCTGCAGCTCCAACCCGGCCCAAGGAAAGTCACCATACTGAAGCTTGATTGGATTCCAAACTTTCCTACTCGGCGCGACAATACGATTTTGTCGCACAAGGTATGAAATTGTCGCAGGAATACGCTTGGAGCATTCGTATATTAATAAATGACCCCCTAAGTGTATACTCAATAATATCAATGTGCAAATGTAAATAAATTAAATAAAGAATAAATAAATTAAGAGAAAATAAAAAAAGGATAAAAAAATGCCAATGATATGAACGTAGATATTTCTCCCCTCCGCAGTATCGGGTTCCTTACCGTATATGAACTAGATATTGCAGGAGTCTAGTGTAGTATATAGGGGATATGTGTATATTGTAAGTCACAGTATTTGGCTAACTAAGGGTTAAGCGATTGGAATGATCCCAGTGTGGGGGAAGTTACATATAAGGGATCCGGGGGTCTCACTCCTCTGTACCGGGGGGGGGGAGGGGCTGAATAACAAAGCCCCCAATAATTCTCTTCCCGTTACACAGATTCCTATTGGGCTCCATGTAAAGGCCGGACAGAAACATATCCACCGACTCGGGGAATCCCTGGGATATATAAAGGGATCTGGGTATATATAAAATATTGTGTTTATTAAATCTATCCCTAAGGGTGGGGAATACAGTCTGCTTATGCTACGTGCTATTTATGTGAATTAATATTGTGTACATTTACTGATTTTATATATTGTACTATTATATGTTCATTTTGTGACTTATTACTACAGAGATACCCCGGCCTGGATGGGAACCTTCCCACACATAATACTTACATGGGGGGATTAGAAAAACTACATATCCCAGAATTCCCTGCAGCTTTACAGCTCCCTTACTGTGCTGCACCCAAATGTTTCCGGCTCAGTGACTGGGTGTGCTGACAGTGTGCCTCACAGTATGTAGCAGGGCTTTAACCCTGCGTGTGTCCAACCGCACCTCAGCTGCTAGTGCTGCTTGGTTGCCTTAGTTACTGGTTTTCAGCAACTTCCTGACGGAATAAACTCGTTTGTCATTTTTACACTTACACAGCAGTCTGTGAGTTTTCCCTCTGTCCCTAACTCTGCAGTCTGTGAGTTTTCCCTCTGTCCCTAACTCTGCAGTCTGTGAGTTTTCCCTCTGTCCCTAACTCTGCAGTCTGTGAGTTTTCCCTCTGTCCCTAACTCTGCAGTCTGTGAGTTTTCCCTCTGTCCCTAACTCTGCAGTCTGTGAGTTTTCCCTCTGTCCCTAACTCTGTGTCCCGCCCTTGTGCTCACTGATCCAATGATTGTTCTCTGCCGCTCTCTGTCCCGCCCACATTCCCCTCCCAGCCAATGAGTGAGTGTCCCAGCTCCTCAGTTCCCTCCCTCACAGCTACAGGCAGCAGAGCAGTGTGGGAAAGAGGTGAGTAAGGGAGCGGGGCTGCACTAATGGTGGCACTAAAGGAGCAGTGTTACCCAGAGGGAAGGGTTTGTTCCTTACATGACAAGCAGAGGGATGAATTTGTCAGCTTGACCCAAGGCACAACATTACCCAGCCCCCACCCCCACTGGGGCTACATAGTGGGGGGGAAACAGTTTGCCCCAGGGGGTCTGTCAAATGCCCCCCCTCTGCAAAATCAAAGGGCTGTTGGGCTGGGAAGTGGGGGCTGCGGCAGGAAAACTCCCTCCAACAGTTTTGGACCCCCCCCCCCTCCAGAAAAACTGTTTAATCCCCGAATTCTGCAATCTCAAAGTGTTGTTAGTCTGTAGATTTATCCAAAGAGACTGCCCGTATTCATGGAATTGTTAGAAATAACCAATTCTTGGAAATAATAATTTTCCTCCCTGGGTGATTGACAAAATGATCAACATCCAAGGCTTTTGCCGATATCAGTCTCCTCATTAACTCACCTACACGCACCGAATATTGTACATAACCTCAATGTGTAAGTGCTTAATTCCACTTCCAGGCCCCTCCCTCCCACAAGGAGCCAATGGGAATGTGGGAGGAAGCGAGTGACCCAGTGATGGGGAAGAAGGATAAAAATGAGGAGCGGAAGGAGAGAATCCTGAATCTCACACTGGAGATTATCTATCTGCTGACTGGAGAGGTGAGGGGGGCACTGTGAGTGGCACAGTGAGAAGAGACTGTCTGTCTGTACAAAGGGGGTCTCTCTGCTGCGTTACACACTCATCATTCTCTCTCCCTCTCAATACATAGGGCTACGTCATCCCTAAGAAGAAGAGCCCAACTGTGGGTTTGGGGGCCCTGCATGCCCCTGGCTCCGTCATACAGAAGGAAAATGACAAGAAGATCCTGGAACTCATCTCCAACATCATCCAGCTGCTGACTGGAGAGGTGGGTGCGGCCCCCCAATCCCCCCTTATTGTTTAGTAACAGTGTATGATAATCCCTTTCTCTGGCTGGGGGATGACTGTAACATTGTGTGTGCCAGGTTGCCATAAGGTGTGAGGATGTTTCCATCTATTTTTCCTTGGAGGAGTGGGAGTATATAAAAGGAAACAAGGCCCTTTACAGGGAAGGGATAAAGGAGGAGGAGGAGCTCCAGCAGCTCCGCCCACTGGGTGAGTAATGGGTGCAGGGCACAAAACAACAGAAGAGTCTGCAGTAGAAATAATATGACAAAGTATGACGTGTAACTATCTGTAACATAACATTCACTATAGGGTTAACTGAAGCAGGAAGACTCGTTCGGCAGTTACACAATGATGACATTAGTGCCATTTCCAGTTTTCCTTGGGTTTGGACTCTTGCTTTAGGAAAGAATCTTTTTCTTAAAAAAAATAACTGGTGGGATTCTGGGAGGAATTACATGTTACAATTTAAGGGCGGGACAAGGGTGGGCGCTGTTGCTAGGCTGCAATTCTACGGTGTTTTAGGTTCTGGAAGAAACCCACAAGGCTACTTTCATTATAAAAATGAGGCAGAGACCTCGCGGGGCAGCCCTGGGTGTAGGTCCCCCAAAGAAATGATGTGGAAGCTGGGAATTATGGGTACTGTCTCCTCTTAAAGGAGACATATCCTATAAAAATTAAGAATGTACCAGGGAATTATACTCCTCTAGATATAGAAGGATTGTGCTTAAAGTTGTGTTTCTGACTGATTTATTGAGAAATTCCACAAAAACCCCACTAGCCCCGCCCATCTGTGCCACTTCCTGCTGGCTGAATTCTCTGGATGAGCTGGGGAGCCGGCGGCCCTCCATACCCTGCACTGTAGGATAGGAACCAATCAGCAGCTAGGCTGACCTGATAGGGAACTGAAGCCTGTCTGTGCTTGTGTGAGTGCAGGGCTGTGATTGGCTCTCCCCCTCCTACTGTGCTTCTGGCAGGGACCGTTAGGACACGCCCACCCCTCATATGAAACCCAGACAGGGACCTGAGAGGATCTATAGGGAGCTCCAATAAAGGGGCCATTGTTACAGATAGGGTTAATGTTTAGCCCAAAGGGAAACCAGCACCGGATATTATTCATAATTGCCTACAGGGTTAGGGGTTTCCCATTTATCCAATATGTCTCCTTTAAGGAAGAAATTGTGTGTAGAGAGGCAGTTATTTCATCCTGCATTCCTGGAATGGGTTGAACAATATGTGTCTGAAGGGCCTGGTTCCGAAGCCAAACTTGAAATGACTGTGGCTGGAGGGGGGGAAAGTGCAGTGGGACTGCTTGTTGGGCAGCCGGGGGCTCCAGTCAGTGTATGTGGTGCTGTGTATGTATTGGGGAACAGGATCCTCCTTACTGTTCTGGGGTTGCGAGACTCCCCCAAACCGACTGATGTATTGGGTGGGACTGCTAGGTACTGACGTTCTTCTATGGTGGAATTATGACTGGCTATGGGTCAGGAAAACCACTCAAGTTTTGTTTCCCTGTGTTTTATTGTGGCTCCAGTGTCTATTAATTCTGTCCAAACTCTCTCCTTCAGTAGAAAGTTCAGGAGAAATTGGAAACCTCTGCACTGCGGTGGAGCTCTGCGGCAGGCTGGAGTTGGTTCCAGGCCATAGGGAACGCTTGCTACACGGAGGGGGTGAGGAACCAGTGATGGGGAAGAAGGATAAACATGAGGAGCGGAAGGAGAGAATCCTGAATCTCACACTGGAGATTATCTATCTGCTGACTGGAGAGGTGAGGGGGGCACTGTGAGTGGCACAGTGAGAAGAGACTGTCTGTCTGTACAAAGGGGGTCTCTCTGCTGCGTTACACACTCATCATTCTCTCTCCCTCTCAATACATAGGGCTACGTCATCCCTAAGAAGAAGAGCCCAACTGTGGGTTTGGGGGCCCTGCATGCCCCTGGCTCCGTCATACAGAAGGAAAATGACAAGAAGATCCTGGAACTCATCTCCAACATCATCCAGCTGCTGACTGGAGAGGTGGGTGCGGCCCCCCAATCCCCCCTTATTGTTTAGTAACAGTGTATGATAATCCCTTTCTCTGGCTGGGGGATGACTGTAACATTGTGTGTGCCAGGTTGCCATAAGGTGTGAGGATGTTTCCATCTATTTTTCCTTGGAGGAGTGGGAGTATATAAAAGGAAACAAGGCCCTTTACAGGGAAGGGATAAAGGAGGAGGAGCCCCAGCAGCTCCGCCCACTGGGTGAGTAATGGTTTCTATCATATACAGAGCATAGAATGCAGGATAGTTTGTGTTTTTAGAAGCTTTTTCTTAACCACTCCCACCTGTGTTTGGAGGGCGCAGCCATCAGGAAATTGAGCTTGTGGCTGCATCTCTGTAGTAGTAATGATATAGGTCGTTACAGTTGTCACAGGAGCTCCCCATCTTGGATTCTGTTAGGGCTGTCGGGGGCAGTGCACATGCTCAGTGGGCTCTGAGCAGCTGTTGGGAAGCAGGAAATGAGGCTGGACTGTCATAAACTGATGCTACGAGTCTGATTAGCGAATTCTGATGATAATTGCACTTGTTTCAGAGCTGCCATGTTATGTGACTCCAAATGGCTAATCAGCCTTATACTGTTACATGTATAATCTATATATACAGTATATTGTGAGTCGGCCCCTAAGCTCAGTAACTGACAGCAGCACAGAGCATGTACTGGGAATCAGCAGAAAAGGAGATGGGGGGCATCTTTGGGGGCACAGATCTTTCCTGCTAGGGGGCTGTGGTTGGCTTGGGCTGATTAATTACTGTAGTGCTTTAGCAAAGTCCAAGTAGATCCCATCCACTGCCATTCCAGCATCGAGGTTCCTGCTCACCTCCTCATAGAAGGCGACTAAATAAGTCTGGCAAGATCTGTTACCCATAAACCCATACCAGCAGAAACTTATAGTATTGGGATTTGCAATGTATTCAAGTTCCCTATCCCTTATTACCCCTTCCAAAAGCTTTCCTACCCCTGATATCAGACTAACAGGCCTATAGTTTTCAGGCTGAGTACGGGGTGCATTTGTGAAAATCTGCGCCACATTAGCAATTCGCCAGTCTCTCGGCGCCATGGCACCTAAGCTTATTTAGTGCCCTAAATCCCATCCTGTCCGGTCTTGGACTTTTGTTTACTTTTACATGTTCAACTCTCTTTATATTCCCCCCTGAGGGACCCGTGCATCATTTGTTATATTTCTAGAATTGGGGCTATTAAAAATGCAGCCTTCATTAGCCGGCTCCTCAGTTGCCCAGACGAAGGAAAAATAACAGTTTAGAATTTCTGCTTTTTCCCTGTTCTCATGAACCAACTGACCCCCCTGTGATAATGAGGGTCCCGCCCCTTCTTGCTTCAGTTTGCTCATTACATATATAATAAATAATTTTGGATACATATTTATCCTTGCTGCAATACCACTTTCCTTCTTTACTTTAGGTTTTTGCTGCTTTATTGGCTCCCATGTATCTGCTAATTACAGCTGCCCCAGCTAACTTACGTGTTTAAACATTACCAACCCCGACACTAACACTTTTATTCAGCCATAAAGGTTTTGCTTTGCGATGCCTCTCCTTGCTTACAAGGGGAATATACTGACCTGTATACTTGTTAAGCAACATTTTAAAGATGTTCCATTTTCCTTCTGTGTTTAACTCTATGAAAAGCCTTTCCCAGCTGCCACATTGCAGAGATGCCCTTATACTGGCACAGTCTGCACGGCTAAAATCCAGCGTTTTAGTTCCTCCCTTATAGAGCTGTCTCTGCAGCATTATCCCAAAGGGACCATGTTGGGATCACTGTTCCCCAAATGCCCCCCCACACACACAAGTGTTAGAGATGAGTTCAGTGTTATTAGTTATTACAAAAGAGAATCATTCCCAGTAGGTTCTTGAACTGCCTGATGTTAATATTACGTAACGGAGAGTTAGCGCTAAGATTACTATTAGCCTGTTTTACTTGTAACAGAGGGATCTCCTTAGCTGGTAACGGTATCCCCTCCCCCCTCACTCCTTCCCATGAGCCCTTACTAATCCCACTGCCAGGTCTGCACTGGGATCCCCATAAATAACAGTCTCTATCCTTCCCTTTAGCAGCCTGTGAGTATAAAGATGGGAGCGATGTTACAGCACATACGGAAGCAACTTTATGTTGTAATAATGATGGGAATCTCACAAACCCTGATGTTTCTCCAGCGGAACAGCCCCCACCAGCCAATGGGATTAAAGAGGAACCGGCATCATGGGAAGAGGAAAACCAATCAGATTGCAGCATTAATCCCCTTACAGAACTGATACAGGGAACAGACACGCCTACTCCTATCATGGGGTGCAGCCTGAATATCTTAAAAATGGAGGGTAATAAAAATTCCCTCCAATCTCCACATAAATCTCACACAACAAAAACTACATTATGTAGGAAATACAGCTGCAATGAGTGTCATAAACACTTTACTTATAAGAGAAACTATGATAAACATTGTAGAACCCACAAAAGTAAAAAACCCTTTTCTTTCTTCTCTAATTGTGGAAAAACTTTTTCCATTCGATCCAACCTTAAACGCCATCAAGAAACTCACACAGGGGAGAAACCATTTTCCTGTTCTGAATGTGGGAAATGTTTTTCAATGCGATCTGGCCTTGATATTCATCACAGAACCCACACAGGGGAGAAACCTTTTTCTTGTTCTGAATGTGGGAAATGTTTTTTATACCATTCACGCCTTTGTCGTCATCGGAAGACTCACACAGGGGAGAAACCATTCTCTTGTTCTGAATGTGGAAAATGTTTTTCAATGCGATCTGGCCTTGATATTCATCAAAGAACCCACACAGGGGAGAAGCCTTTTTCTTGTTCTGAATGTGGGAAATGTTTTTCTATGCGATCTGGCCTTGATATTCATCAAAGAACCCACACAGGGGAGAAACCTTTTTCTTGTTCTGAATGTGGGAAATGTTTTTTAGACCATTCACGCCTTGCTCATCATTGGAAGACTCACACAGGGGAGAAACCATTCTCTTGTTCTGAATGTGGGAAATGTTTTGCAAACAAATCTGACCTTAAATGCCATCAAAAAATCCACACAGGAGAGAAACCATTTTCTTGTTCTGAATGTGGCAAATGTTTTTCAACGCGATCTGGCCTTTATCATCATCAAAGAACTCACACAGGGAAGAAACCTTTTTCTTGTTCTGAATGTGGGAAATGTTTTTCAAGGCGATCTGGCCTTGATCGTCATCAAAGAACCCACACAGGGGAGAAACCTTTTTCTTGTTCTGAATGTGGAAAATGTTTTTCAATGCAATCTGACCTTGCTAGGCATCAAAGAACTCACACAGAGGAGAAACCTTTTTCTTGTTCTGAATGTGGGAAATTTTTTTCAATGCAATCTGGCCTTGATATTCATCAAAGAACCCACACAGGGGAGAAACCTTTTTCTTGTTCTGAATGTGGGAAATGTTTTTTAGACCATTCACGCCTTGCTCGTCATCGGAAGACTCACACAGGGGAGAAACCATTTTCTTGTTCTGAATGTGGGAAATGTTTTTCAATGCGATCTGGCCTTAATATTCATCAAAGAACTCACACAGGGGAGAAACCTTTTTCTTGTTCTGAATGTGGGAAATGTTTTTTAGACCATTCACGCCTTGCTCGTCATCGAAAGACTCACACAGGGGAGAAACCATTTTCTTGTTCTGAATGTGGCAAATGTTTTTCAATGCGATCTGACCTTGATATTCATCAAAGAACCCACACAGGGGAGAAACCTTTTTCTTGTTCTGAATGTGGGAAATGTTTTTCAATGCAATCTGGCCTTGATATTCATCAAAGAACCCACACAGGGGAGAAAACTTTTTCTTGTTCTGAATGTGGGAAATGTTTTTTAGACCATTCACGCCTTGCTCTTCATCGGAAGACTCACATAGGGGAGAAACCATTCTCTTGTTCTGAATGTGGGAAATGTTTTTCAATGCGATCTGGCCTTAATATTCATCAAAGAACCCACACAGGGGAGAAACCTTTTTCTTGTTCTGAATGTGGAAAATGTTTTTTAGACCATTCACGCCTTGCTCGTCATCGGAAGATTCACACAGGGGAGAAACCATTTTCTTGTTCTGAATGTGGCAAATGTTTTTCAATGCGATCTGACCTTGATATTCATCAAAGAGCCCACACAGGGGAGAAACCTTTTTCTTGTTCTGAATGTGGGAAATGTTTTTCAATGCGATCTGGCCTTGATATTCATCAAAGAACCCACACAGGGGAGAAACCTTTTTCTTGTTCTGAATGTGGGAAATGTTTTTTAGACCATTCACGCCTTGCTCGTCATCGGAAGACTCACACAGGGGAGAAACCATTCTCTTGTTCTGAATGTGGGAAGTGTTTTGCAAACAAATCTGTCCTTAAATGCCATGAAATAATCCACACAGGAGAGAAACCATTTTCTTGTTCTGAATGTGGCAAATGTTTTTCAATGCGATCTGGCCTTTATCATCATCAAAGAACTCACACAGGGGAGAAACGTTTTTCTTGTTCTGAATGTGGGAAATGTTTTTCAATGCGATCTGGCCTTGATCGTCATCAAAGAACCCACACAGGGGAGAAACCTTTTTCTTGTTCTGAATGTGGAAAATGTTTTTCAATGCGATCTGACCTTGCTCAGCATCAAAGAACTCACACAGAGGAGAAACCATTTTTTTGTTCTGAATGTGGGAAATGTTTGTCAAGTAAATTACTTCTTAAAATTCATCATAGAACCCACACAGGAGAGAAACCATTGTCTTGTTCTGAATGTGGGAAATGTTTTTTAAACCATTCACAACTTGCTTGTCATCAAAGGACTCACACAGGGGAGAAACCATTCTCTTGTTCTGAATGTGGGAAATGTTTTTCTAACCAATCTCACCGTGTTCGTCATCAGAGAATTCACACCGGAGAGAAACCATTTTCTTGTCCTGAATGTGGCAAACGTTTTACAAATCGATTTCACCGTGATCGTCATCAGAGAATTCACACAGGGGAGAGACCATTTTCTTGTTCTGAATGTGGGAAATGTTTTTCAAACCAATTTAACCTTAAAAATCATCATAGACGACAACACAGGGGAGGCACCATTTTCTTGTGAATGCGGGAAACGTTTTATAAATCGATCTAACCTTGATCGTCATCAATGGACTCACACAGGGGAGAAACCATTTTCTTTTTGCAAATGAGGGAAATTATTTGTATGGAACAGTAGTCTAAAAATACTCTTTCACACATGAGAGAAACTGTAAACTTGTTTTACAAATGAGGCATCAGGTAAATATTTTTATGTGCACCATAAAATATTTCTTTAAGAGAACCCTTAGACTAGGGATCCCCAACCTTTCTTACTCGTGAGTCAAAAGTAAAAAGACTTGTAGAGCAACACAAGCATTATAAAAGTTCATGGGGGTGCCAAATAAGGGGTAAGATTGGCTAATAGGCAGCCTCTGCACACACTGTCGGCTTACAGGGGGCTTTATTTGGTTGTAAATCTTATTTGTCACTGCCTTAGACCAACAGTTTGCAGTCACCTGATGGGCACTGGGTAATGCTGAGACTGTGGGTGCTCCAAAGCAGAATGCACCATAAGTACCTTCCCCCGGCACTGGCTCTGCATTGGGAACTGAGGAGCCCTCTGGGATATATCTCCCCCTGCCCCCAACAGATAATATTCTGGGTTTTATTGAACCAGAAGGGACATATTCCAAGGGGTACGAGCCCCCCAGGGTATCACTTGGGCAGATGCTGTTCCCTAATGCTCACACAGTAGGTAACATAATGGGGATATACCCAGCTGGGAATGACTTGCCGGGTACATAGGCTCTTACTGGGTAAATATAAAGCCTATAACATCATCTTGTCATTATTAACCCAATGTCATTTCCAATGGGGCATTTGTTGAGATGAAAGGAAAGGGGGTTACACCATTATCCTATAAAGGGTCTCTTTACATTAAATAATTTTTCATGAGACGTGTCAGACTGATTTATTGGTGCAATTTAAATTTGTTTTTCATGCTTGTTAATAAGAGATTGAATATATGTTTTTTTATTATTAGCCAGTAGCAGAATGTTGTACCATGGGAGCCATAGAGCAGAAAAAGAATAAACAATTGTGGCCCCGTGATACTGTCGTGGAGCTTTAATGGGCCCCTTAGATCAGAGACGTTGATGATGTTTAAGAGGAAAACCTTTATTGCTAACACATATATGGAGATCCTGTGCCCTCTCTGCCCTGCACTCCTTCCTGCCCCTGGATCTTTGCCCCTGTCACCCTGTACTTGCCGGCACTTTATCAGCCCCGGCCTTAAAGACTCCCCTTTCCCTCCTTCCCCTCTCCAGTGCCGCCTATCTTCCCATCACAATGCTTAGGCCAAAGAGTCTGCAAGGGCTGTTATTGTGCCCTCCAGGTCTGCTCCGAAGAAAACGGGTTTTCCTCAGCCTTACAGATGGACTTCCATGGAACTCCCAGGAAATGATCAGTGTTTCTGGAGGAAATTGAACTCCTTACAAGGTAGCAGCAGTTTTTGAATTCTCCCCCCATAGATCAGGTCTCTGAGATGATATTTTTACTGCTAGAGAAACCGGAGGCAGCGGCTGCTTTGGGGAAGCGGCACAGGAACTGAGGGCAGCAGAGTTGGGGCAAACTAACAGCGCAAAGCCAACAGAAACAGACTGGTATCATAGATCCCTGGGGACTTGCAGCAAAGTAAGTTATCTACCCAGGATCCAGCTTCCTCCTCCAGCAGGAAAATATCATCTCAGAGACCTGATCAATGGGGGAAGAATTTAATGCTGATGATTCTGTGAGGGAAAGGTAGGGGGCGCTAGAGAGGGGAAGGAGGGAAAGGGGAGTCTTTTAGCCTTTCACTGACAGCCATTTTGATTAAAGATGAACTTGTATTGCCAGACAGTTTTTGAACATTTTGCTCTTGTTTCACTTTAGGGGCCTTTCCTCGGGGGGGGGGTGGACTTTTAGTTTACCCAGGAAAACAATATATTTTTTTTTTCAGGAAGCCTAAGCTTTCCTGAAAAAAAGGTAGAATTTTTGTGTAATTCCAATTCTGTAACAAGATATGGGCTTTTAAATGTCTAAAAGATTTAAAAAAAAAATAAAATATTTTCCATAATATAAACACAAACACCAGAAACAAAAATTATTTTCTGCACAAAAATACAACTGATTTGGAAAGTCCCATGTCTCCTGAACGTGCCAATACCAAATATATATAGTTTTATGGGGATTTCCCACGTGTATAGGCCACAAACTCCCGGCAGGACACTACCAAATCCCCAAAGCGCTGCCCCAGAAAGCTGCATACTTTACATTTCAAGGCCAAAATTTCCACTAACAGAAGGTTTATCCCAGAAAATTATACATTTCTGGAACGAACAGATTCTGAGGAATCCAAAATAGGCCCAACTATCTGTCTATCGCTTAAAATGTTCCAGTCTATAGTATCTTATCTCCTCCACGTCATAAAGTAACCAAATAAAACCCCCTAAATATGAACGCCAGGGGTCCCCTGAACAGTTTGATGCCCAATATGTATAGCTTGAGAAAGGGTCAGGAGGGTCCCGAAACGTTGCTCTTTGCTTGTTTATATGTACTTGGGCAAATAAAACACATTTTTTCATGGCTTGCATCTTCAGTGTGCTACTGGATTTTTTTGCTGTTGGATATTGACCCCCATGCAAGGTGAGGTTCTTCCAGTATTTGCACCTGATACCCGTTTGGGTAAGTTAACAGAGGGTTGAGCTCCCCAATATTGCTATTGCAATATGTATAGGTTTAGCTAAGTATGTGGCATGTAGGGGCCCAATGGGAACCCCCATATGTACTGTCATTTCTGTCAGTTCAGCTTCTGCAAAATCAACATTTACATCATTATATGTGGGATAAAGTTAGCATAAAGTACGCTCACCCCAGAAAGCCATATATTTTTGCAAAGTGCACATTCTGACAAAACACAAATGGGTAAATACAACTTTCTACTGCAAACTACCAAACTACAAAGCTATGCTAAACAGAACAGTTTTTATGACATTTCTGAAAATCATCACAAAGCTTGTACTTTACCCCATTATGTACCCCCACAGTTTGTAACGTATCAACATAAAACCCCCTAAATATGAACGCCAGGGGTCTACTGAACAGTTTGATGCCCTATATGCATAGATTTACCAAGCTATGGGGTGTACTGAGGAAGCCAAATTGAAATAGGGCAGACAAAATGTCCATGTGCAAAGACAAGTAACAAAGAACAATGTGAAATGCAATAAAATTGCTAAAATCCAAAAAAAATCACTAAAAATCATTTTTATTCCTAGTGATATCTGCACTCAGAATTACTGCCCTGTGCGGTTAGTGAATACGCCGTCCACAATGGCAATAAAATGATGCGATAAAAAAAAATCCACAAAATTGCATAAATGTGTGTGTACACTAGGCAAAATGTGTGTGAGTGTGCAAGTAAGTGTGAGTGCTGTGAATGTGTGAAACCCCCCAACCCCCCATAAATGTATGTGTGTGTTTCTGTGTGTAAGTATAAGTGTGTATTAGTGTAATAAGTGTGTTTGTGTGTGTAAGTATAAGTGTGTATTAGTGTAATAAGTGTGTGTTTGTGTGTGTATGTGGCACTAACTGGGATAAGAAGCTGGAGATTGCAGGAGGGATACAGGAGATAGCAGGGAGAGCAGCTGCAGTCTTCTCTGTCGGATCCCCTGAGAGGGCGGCACAGGAAGGGAGGGGGAATAGCAGGAAAAGTCAGGTACATAGAATCTACATGTCTGGCTTTTCCTATGGGGTCCCTGGGCGATCATGCCCCAGGGGCCACTCGTTCCCCCATGTGCTCGTTCTCTAAGGGATTCTTTATCTTGCGCTCGTTCTCAGCAATCGTATTAAGTGGTGAGTGCAGAGAACGAGCATAAGATAAAGAAAACGTAGCTCCTACATGCTTGGCGCCTAATGATCTTTTATGCCAGCACGTAGGAGGTACGTAGTTGGCAGGGAACAGGGTGACAAAGGGGCAAAGATTCAGGACAGAATCTTAAAGGAGACATATTGGAAAAAAAAAAAACCCCTAATCCTCAGCCCTTTGGGCTAAACATTAACCCTATCTGTAACAATGGCCCCTTTATTGGAGCTCCCTATAGATCCTCTCAGGTCCCTGTCTGGGTTTCACATGAGGGGTGGGCGTGTCCTAACGGTCCCTGCCAGAAGCACAGTAGGAGGGGGAGAGCCAATCACAGCCCTGCAGTCACACAAGCACAGACAGGCTTCAGTTCCCTATCAGGTCAGCCTAGTGTGGCCCCAAAGTGAAGTCTCACACAAATGGCGAATTGAAGCCAAACAATCGCTGCCCACAACTTCACACAAGATTTGGGGGATTTATTTTTTTTCAAAATGGGAGAACGTTTTTGGGTGCCAAGAGACCGGGGGGAAAGAGGCAGATTCAGGGAACTAACGAATAAACCTGCCCCTGCCTGGTAACCTGTAACCCCCAGGCACTACTGAGCCTCTGATTGGGGGAACCAGTCAGGTGACTGGGGAAATGTCTCAAACACAGCAAGTCCAGTTGATGTGACTTATTACTACAGAGATACCCCGGCCTGGATGGGAACCTTCCCACACATAATACTTACATGGGGGGATTAGAAAAACTACATATCCCAGAATTCCCTGCAGCTTTACAGCTCCCTTACTGTGCTGCACCCAAATGTTTCCGGCTCAGTGACTGGGTGTGCTGACAGTGTGCCTCACAGTATGTAGCAGGGCTTTAACCCTGCGTGTGTCCAACCGCACCTCAGCTGCTAGTGCTGCTTGGTTGCCTTAGTTACTGGTTTTCACCAACTTCCTGACGGAATAAACTCGTTTGTCATTTTTTCCCTCTGTCCCTAACTCTGCAGTCTGTGAGTTTTCCCTCTGTCCCTAACTCTGCAGTCTGTGAGTTTTCCCTCTGTCCCTAACTCTGTGTCCCGCCCTTGTGCTCACTGATCCAATCATTGTTCTCCGCTGCTCTCTGTCCCGCCCACATTCCCCTCCCAGCCAATGAGTGAGTGTCCCAGCTCCTCAGTTCCCTCCCTCACAGCTACAGGCAGCAGAGCAGTGTGGGAAAGAGGTGAGTAAGGGAGCGGGGCTGCACTAATGGTGGCACTAAAGGAGCAGTGTTACCTTGTTGTTCCCAACACATGAGCTGATTCCCAGGGACACTTTGCTACTGAGTCAGTGCAGTTTCTGTGGCAGCTCCAAGCCCAACCCACCCACCATAAGTGAATTCCTCTCCCATTTGGTACCAAGGCCCCCCTGCAGCCTGAGGGGAAGCACTGAGGGGCCCATTCTTGGCAGGAAAGGGAAAGTGTTGATTGGCAGACATTGCATCATTAGAGGGAAGTTTAACAGGGGATTGTGGGATTGGTAGTTCAGCCCATGGCTAGACTAGTTATTCTATTCCCTGCTTGGAATTGTTTTGGGGGATATTGCTGGGAATAATCCCCTATAGAAATGTGTAAGTGCTTAATTCCACTTCCAGGCCCCTCCCTCCCACAAGGAGCCAATGGGAATGTGGGAGGAAGTGAGTGACCCAGTGATGGGGAAGAAGGATAAAAATGAGGAGCGGAAGGAGAGAATCCTGAATCTCACACTGGAGATTATCTATCTGCTGACTGGAGAGGTGAGGGGGGCACTGTGAGTGGCACAGTGAGAAGAGACTGTCTGTCTGTACAAAGGGGGTCTCTCTGCTGCGTTACACACTCATCATTCTCTCTCCCTCTCAATACATAGGGCTACGTCATCCCTAAGAAGAAGAGCCCAACTGTGGGTTTGGGGGCCCTGCATGCCCCTGGCTCCGTCATACAGAAGGAAAATGACAAGAAGATCCTGGAACTCATCTCCAACATCATCCAGCTGCTGACTGGAGAGGTGGGTGCGGCCCCCCAATCCCCCCTTATTGTTTAGTAACAGTGTATGATAATCCCTTTCTCTGGCTGGGGGATGACTGTAACATTGTGTGTGCCAGGTTGCCATAAGGTGTGAGGATGTTTCCATCTATTTTTCCTTGGAGGAGTGGGAGTATATAAAAGGAAACAAGGCCCTTTACAGGGAAGGGATAAAGGAGGAGGAGGAGGAGCCCCGGCAGCTCCGCCCACTGGGTGAGTAATGGGCACAGGGCACAAAACATCAGAACCCCTGGAAGTAACAGAAGAGTCTGCAGTAGAAATAATATGACAAAGTATGACGTGTAACTATCTGTAACATAACATTCACTATAGGGTTA
This sequence comes from Xenopus tropicalis, assembly GCF_000004195.4. Lineage (NCBI taxonomy): Eukaryota > Metazoa > Chordata > Amphibia > Anura > Pipidae > Xenopus > Xenopus tropicalis. The sequence goes on along the minus strand of NC_030685.2, from coordinate 3,366,382 downwards.
ACTGAAGCAGGAAGACTCGTTCGGCAGTTACACAATGATGACATTAGTGCCATTTCCAGTTCTCCTTGGGTTTGGACTCTTGCTTTAAGAAAGAATCTTTTAAAAAAATAAAATAAAAAATAACTGGTGGGATTCTGGGAGGAATTACATGTTACAATTTAAGGGCGGGACAAGGGTGGGCGCTGTTGCTAGGCTGCAATTGTACAGTGTTTTAGGTTCTGGAAGAAACCCACAAGGCTACTTTCATTATAAAAATGAGGCAGAGACCTCCCGGGGCAGCCCTGGGTGTAGGTCCCCCAAAGAAATGATGTGGAAGCTGGGAATTATGGGTACTGTCTCCAGTCCCTGAACCGACTGACCCATTGCCGCCCACATAATCCGATCGTTTGGCCAAACGATCAAATTCTTTTTTTACCTAAACGCTCCCCGGCATTGCCCACCCGTAGGTGGGGGATATCGGGTGAAGATCCGCTCGCTTGGCAACATCACCAAGTGAGCTGATCTGCTCGTGTATGGGAGACTTTGGCATAGGGGCGGGGCAGAGAGTTACTTTCACTTTCAATTCAGAACTTCTTAGATCAGGGGTCGGGAACCTTTTTGGCTGAGAGAGCCATAAACACCACATATTTTAAAATGTAATTCCGTGAGAGCCAAACAATATGTTTGGCCGCAGATGCTGCGGGGCAAGGTAGGGTGGGTCCCAAAAATGCCGGATGCGTATGCGATGCAGAGGAGGGCGTGGCCTGCGCTTGGCGAATAGAAGACGTGTTCTAAGGCTTAGAACACGTCTTCTATCCGCCAAGTGCAGGGGCAAGGTAGGGTGGGTGCCAAGGATGCCGGATGTGGATGCAATGAGGAGGAGGGCGTGGCCTGCGCTTGGCCAATAGAAGACGTGTTCTAAGGCTTAGAACACGTCTTCTATCTGCCGAGCGCAGGCCACGACCCCGGTTATTTTTTTTATTATTTAAGATTTGGCAGCGAGCCAGATGCAGCCATCAAAAGAGCCACATCTGGCTCCCGAGCCATAGGTTCCCTACCCCTGTCTTAGATGTTGCTGCTCTCCTCACACTCCCCCTCCCTCCTCACCATCTAATTGTGTAACCAGTGAATAGACATGGGCATCAGGCCCCCCCATACTGGCACAGAAACAAGATATTGGCAGGATGCAATGCCCGCTTTGATAAGTGTCCACAAAATGGCCCCTGCCTGCTTGCTGCAATTGTGAATTCTAAGGCTGAAGAAAATAAGATTAAAATAATGTATATAGTGTAAAGGTCCCCATACACGGGCCAATAGTAGCTGCTGATATGGGTCTCTTGGACCGATTCGGCAGCTAATCGGCCCGTGTATGGGCAGAATCGAGCGGCCTGGCCGACCGATATCTGGCCTGAAATTGGCCAGATTTCGATCGGCCAGGTTAGAAAATCCAGTCGGATCTGGGACCGCATTGGCTTGTTGATACGGTCCCCGAACCGACTGCCCCATTGCCGCCAATAGCCCCAGGGCCAAACGATTATTTTTTTTAAGCTACTTGCTACCCGATATCGCCCACCCGTAGGTGGGGATATCGGGTGAAGATCCGCTCGCTTTGCGACATCACCAAGTGAGCGGATCTTATAGTGTATGGGGACCTTAAGTAAAGTTTATTTTGCTTGACAAACACAAAAGAAAACAATTTGGAATTATTTCTTAAGGTGACAGGTCCCCTTTAAGGAAGAAATTGTGTGTAGAGAGGCAGTTATTTCATCCTGCATTCCTGGAATGGGTTGAACAATATGTGTCTGAAGGGCCTGGTTCCGAAGCCAAACTTGAAATGACTGTGGCTGGAGGGGGGGAAAGTGCAGTGGGACTGCTTGTTGGGCAGCCGGGGGCTCCAGTCAGTGTATGTGGTGCTGTGTATGTATTGGGGAACAGGATCCTCCTTACTGTTCTGGGGTTGTGAGACTCCCCCAAACCGACTGATGTATTGGGTGGGACTGCTAGGTACTGACGTTCTTCTATGGTGGAATTATGACTGGCTATGGGTCAGGAAAACCACTCAGTCAAGTTTTGTTTCCCTGTGTTTTTTATTGTGGCTCCAGTGTCTATTAATTCTGTCCATACTCTCTCCTGAAGGAGAAAGTTCAGGAGAAATTGGAAACCTCTGCACTGCGGTGGAGCTCTGCGGCAGGCTGGAGTTGGTTCCAGGCCATAGGGAACGCTTGCTACACGGAGGGGGTGAGGAACCAGTGATGGGGAAGAAGGATAAACATGAGGAGCGGAAGGAGAGAATCCTGAATCTCACACTGGAGATTATCTATCTGCTGACTGGAGAGGTGAGGGGGGCACTGTGAGTGGCACAGTGAGAAGAGACTGTCTGTCTGTACAAAGGGGGTCTCTCTGCTGCGTTACACACTCATCATTCTCTCTCCCTCTCAATACATAGGGCTACGTCATCCCTAAGAAGAAGAGCCCAACTGTGGGTTTGGGGGCCCTGCATGCCCCTGGCTCCGTCATACAGAAGGAAAATGACAAGAAGATCCTGGAACTCATCTCCAACATCATCCAGCTGCTGACTGGAGAGGTGGGTGCGGCCCCCCAATCCCCCCTTATTGTTTAGTAACAGTGTATGATAATCCCTTTCTCTGGCTGGGGGATGACTGTAACATTGTGTGTGCCAGGTTGCCATAAGGAGTGAGGATGTTTCCATCTATTTTTCCTTGGAGGAGTGGGAGTATATAAAAGGAAACAAGGCCCTTTACAGGGAAGGGATAAAGGAGGAGGAGGAGGAGCCCCAGCAGCTCCGCCCACTGGGTGAGTAATGGTTTCTATCATATACAGAGCATAGAATGCGGATATTTTGTGTTTTTAGAAGCTTTTTCTTAACCACTCCCACCTGTGTTTGGAGGGCGCAGCCATCAGGAAATTGAGCTTGTGGCTGCATCTCTGTAGTAGTAATGATATAGGTCGTTACAGTTGTCACAGGAGCTCCCCATCTTGGATTCTGTTAGAGCTGTCGGGGGCAGTGCACATGCTCAGTGGGCTCTGAGCAGCTGTTGGGAAGCAGGAAATGAGGCTGGACTGTCATAAACTGATGCTACGAGTCTGATTAGCGAATTCTGATGATAATTGCACTTGTTTCAGAGCTGCCATGTTATGTGACTCCAAATGGCTAATCAGCCTTATACTATTACATGTATAATCTATATATACAGTATATTGTGAGTCGGCCCCTAAGCTCAGTAACTGACGGCAGCACAGAGCATGTACTGGGAATCAGCAGAAAAGGAGATGGGGGCTACTGGGGGCATCTTTGGGGGCACAGATCTTCCCTTCTAGGGGGCTGTGGTTGGCTTGGGCTGGTTGGGTTGGATTTATTGTTGTTTATAAGGGTGTTATAGTATTCCTGTTTAGCCTTCAACAGGGCAGAATTGAGGCAGGCCAATAGGAATTTATAATGGATAAAGTCGGCTTGCGTACGGGATTTCCCCACATACGTTCCACAGACCTCGCACAGGAGCGTAAGAATTTGGTTGCACATTCAGCCAGGGACGTGGGTTTTGCACCCGAGTACGCTTAGGCTGAAGGGGTGCAAATAAGTCAATGGTGGAGGCTAGAATGCTGTTGTACTCGCTAGCCAAGGTATCAGGGTCAGACATCTCATTAAAGGAGGAGAGACTGGACCTGAAAGAGCGAGCTAAGGCCGGGAGGTCTATGTCACGTGTATTTCGGATTAGTAAAGCGGGGGAAGGAGCAGGTTGGGAAGGAGAGTGAGAGACAGAAAATGTAACCAGGTGATGGTCAGAGAAGGGGACACTGGTAAAATCAGAAAGGGACAGATTTTTAGTAAAGACTAAATCCAGACAGTGGCCTCCTTATGGGTCGGAGCGTTTGTCCCACTGCTGGAGTTCAAAGGAGGAGGTTAGGTGGAGTAAACGTGAGGGCCAGGGTTGCGAGAGGTCATCAATGTGAGAGTTGAAATCCCTAAGGATGATTGCAGGGCCGTCAGTAGAGAGGAAAAAAGAGAGCCAGGTTTCAAAATCAGAGAGGAAGGGAGCAGGGGAGGAGGCTGACGGGGGCCTGTAAATGACTCCCCCGTACAGAGAGAGGATGGAAGATCTGAAGGGCATGCACCTCAAATGAGTTAAACAAAAAAGCCGGGGGAATAGGAATAGATGCGAACCGGCAACGGGAGGAGAGGAGAATTCCAACTCCCCCACCGTGTCCATTGGCCCGGGGGGTGTGGGAGAAAGACAGACCGCCATGAGAGCGCAGCTTCAGTGCCGGTGTCATTCTGCAAGAGCCGGGTTTGTGTTAGTGTGAGGGGATGGGATGATTTAGAGCAGAACAGATCATGGATTAGTGTAGCTTTGTTAGTTACAGAACGGACATTAAGAAGGGCTCAAGGGAACGGGAGGCAGGAGGGGGGGAGAGTGGGAACCTGAATAAGGTTAGAGACAGCAGAGCGACAGGCTTTAGGCATGGGGACAGAAGGGCGAATATAACTAGGTATGGGGCCCGGGGTTTGGAGAGACATCCCCTGCAGCCAGCAACAGTAGGAGAGACATCCCCTGCAGCCAGCAAGAGTAGGAGAGACATCCCCTGCAGCCAGCAAGAGTAGGAGAGACATCCCCTGCAGCCAGCAACAGTAGGAGAGACATCCCCTGCAGCCAGCAACAGTAGGAGAGACATCCCCTGCAGCCAGCAACAGTAGGAGAGACATCCCCTGCAGCCAGCAACAGTAGGAGAGACATCCCCTGCAGCCAGCAACAGTAGGAGAGACATCCCCTGCAGCCAGCAACAGTAGGAGAGACATCCCCTGCAGCCAGCAACAGTAGGAGAGACATCCCCTGCAGCCAGCAACAGTAGGAGAGACATCCCCTGCAGCCAGCAACAGTAGGAGAGACATCCCCTGCAGCCAGCAACAGTAGGAGAGACATCCCTGCAGCCAGCAACAGTAGGAGAGACATCCCCTGCAGCCAGCAACAGTAGGAGAGACATCCCCTGCAGCCAGCAACAGTAGGAGAGACATCCCCTGCAGCCAGCAACAGTAGGAGAGACATCCCCTGCAGCCAGCAACAGTAGGAGAGACATCCCCTGCAGCCAGCAACAGTAGGAGAGACATCCCCTGCAGCCAGCAACAGTAGGAGAGACATCCCCTGCAGCCAGCAACAGTAGGAGAGACATCCCCTGCAGCCAGCAACAGTAGGAGAGACATCCCCTGCAGCCAGCAACAGTAGGAGAGACATCCCCTGCAGCCAGCAACAGTAGGAGAGACATCCCCTGCAGCCAGCAACAGTAAGAAAAAGAGTGAAGAGATGTGAGCAGAGGATTTAAAATGAGTGTGCCTCTGCGTACAGACAGTAACTGGGGGACAGAGGTGTAAGTAATTATAAAGGATAAGGAGCCGGAGTATGTAGATGGGAGCAGGGAGGAGGATATGTGGATGGAGTATGGACAGGCAACAGGGGGTTAAAGGAAGAGACTGCCTTAGGGAGCACCATGCATACAATTAGTAGAAATGAAGTGCATTTTGCCATTATCGGGTGAGGTGCAGTCTTGTAGCGACAGAGAGTGGCAGTAGAGCTGGTTCCTCAGTGCATTAGTGAGTTGGTCTGCATGTGAGACAGTTCTTTCATTTCAAGCAGCAGTCTGTAGTGTCTCTCCTTGTAGCTCTCCTTTGTTTCACTCCTTGTTAAACTCGTTCAGATCACTTGTAAACGAATCACTTTGGAACTCATCACCCTTGCAAATGCCCCCCCCCAGCAAATGCTCCCCCCCCCCAGCAAATGCTCTCCCCCCCCAGCAAATGCTCCCCCCCAGCAAATGCTCCCCCCCCCCAGCAAATGCTCTCCCCCCCAGCAAATGCTCTCCCTCCCCAGCAAATGCTCTCCCTCCCCAGCAAATGCTCTCCCCCCCCAGCAAATGCTCTCCCTCCCCAGCAAATGCTCTCCCCCCCAGCAAATGCTCTCCCCCCAGCAAATGCTCTCCCCCCAGCAAATGCTCTCCCCCCCCAGCAAATGCTCCCCCCAGTAAATGCTCCCCCCCCCAGCAAATGCTCTCCCCCTCCAGCAAATGCTCTCCCCCCCAGCAAATGCTCCCCCCCAGCAAATGCTCCCCCCCCCCAGCAAATGCTCTCCCCCCCCCCAGCAAATGCTCCCCCCCCAGCAAATGCTCTCCCCGCCCAGCAAATGCTCTCCCCCCCCAGCAAATGCTCTCCCCCCCCAGCAAATGCTCTCCCCCCCCCCCAGCAAATGCTCCCCCCCCAGCAAATGCTCTCCCTGCCCAGCAAATGCTCTCCCTCCCCAGCAAATGCTCTCCCCCCCCAGCAAATGCTCCCCCCCCAGCAAATGCTCTCCCCCCCCCAGCAAATGCTCCCCCCCCAGCAAATGCTCTCCCCCCCCCCAGCAAATGCTCCCCCCTAAGAAAGTCTAAATCAGGACAAAGCTGGGCAGCACTGCACACAGGTCTGGGGAATCCGCAACAGACTAATCCCCAGCTGTGTCAGAGGGGGGCAGTATAGCGAGAGTGAAGATGAACCCCGAGATAAAGTGACTCACTGAGTTTATTTACAGAGGAGTTTTATAGGGGGGGTCATAAAATGTACAGAACTACAGAAAGAGCTAATAATCTATATATTTTGGCTAGTGGTAAAAATGAAAATTTAAAACTACTTTATATTGGAATTAAAAGCAGATGATAGAACAGATTTACCAATAAAAACTGTACAAATGCAGGAAACTGGGCCCCAGAAGAGATGTTATTAGTTATTACAACAGAGAATCATTCCCAGTAGGTTCTTGAACTGCCTGATGTTAATATTACGTAACGGAGAGTTAGCGCTAAGATTACTATTAGCCTGTTTTACTTGTAACAGAGGGATCTCCTTAGCTGGTAACGGTATCCCCTCCCCCCCTCACTCCTTCCCATGAGCCCTTACTAACCCCACTGCCAGGTCTGCACTGGGATCCCCATAAATAACAGTCTCTATCCTTCCCTTTAGCAGCCTGTGAGTATAAAGATGGGAGCGATGTTACAGCACATACGGAAGCAACTTTATGTTGTAATAATGATGGGAATCTCACAAACCCTGATGTTTCTCCAGCGGAACAGCCCCCACCGGCCAATGGGATTAAAGAGGAAGAGGCTTCATGGGAAGAGGAAAACCAATCAGATTGCAGCATTAATCCCCTTACAGAACAGATACAGGGAACAGACACACCTACTCCTATCATGGGGTGCAGCCTGAATATCTTAAAAATGGAGGGTAATAAAAATTCCCTCCAATCTCCACATAAATGTCATAAACACTTTACTTATAAGAGAGACTATGATAAACATCATAGAACCCACAAAAGTAAAAAACCCTTTTCATCTTCTAATTCTGGAAAATGTTTTTCAATTCGATCCAACCTTAAACGCCATCAAGTAACTCACACAGGGGAGAAACCATTTTCTTGTTCTGAATGTGGGAAATGTTTTTCAATGCGATCTGGCCTTAATATTCATTATAGAACCCACACAGGGGAGAAACCATTTTCTTGTTCTGAATGTGGCAAATGTTTTTCAATGCGATCTAGCCTTGATCGTCATCAAAGAACCCACACAGGGGAGAAACCTTTTTCTTGTTCTGAATGTGGAAAATGTTTTTCAATGCGATCTGACCTTGCTCAGCATCAAAGAACTCACACAGAGGAGAAACCTTTTTCTTGTTCTGAATGTGGGAAATGTTTTTTAGACCAGTCGCGCCTTGCTCGTCATCGGAAGACTCACACAGGGGAGAAACCATTTTCTTGTTCTGAATGTGGGAAATGTTTTTCAATGCGATCAGGCCTTAATATTCATCAAAGAACCCACACAGGGGAGAAACCTTTTTCTTGTTCTGAATGTGGGAAATGTTTTTTAGACCAGTCACGCCTTGCTCGTCATCGGAAGACTCACACAGGGGAGAAACCATTTTCTTGTTCTGAATGTGGCAAATGTTTTTCAATGCGATTTCGCCTTGGTATTCATCAAAGAACCCACACAGGGGAGAAACCTTTTTCTTGTTCTGAATGTGGGAAATGTTTTTTAGACCATTCACGCCTTGCTCGTCATCGGAAGACTCACACAGGGGAGAAACCATTCTCTTGTTCTGAATGTGGGAAATGTTTTGCAAACAAATCTGACCTTAAATGCCATCAAATAATCCACACAGGAGAGAAACCATTTTCTTGTTCTGAATGTGGGAAATGTTTTTCAATGCGATCTGACCTTGCTCAGCATCAAAGAACTCACACAGAGGAGAAACCATTTTCTTGTTCTGAATGTGGGAAATGTTTTTTAAACCATTCACGCCTTGCTCGTCATCGGAAGACTCACACAGGGGAGAAACCATTTTCTTGTTCTGAATGTGGGAAATGTTTTTTAGACCAGTCACGCCTTGCTCGTCATCGGAAGATTCACACAGGGGAGAAACCATTCTCTTGTTCCGAATGTGGGAAATGTTTTTCAATGCGATTTCGCCTTGGTATTCATCAAAGAACCCACACAGGGGAGAAACCATTCTCTTGTTCTGAATGTGGGAAATGTTTTTCAATGCGATCTGGCCTTAATATTCATCAAAGAACCCACACAGGGGAGAAACCTTTTTCTTGTTCTGAATGTGGGAAATGTTTTTTAGACCAGTCACTCCTTGTTCGTCATCGGAAGACTCACACAGGGGAGAAGCCATTTTCTTGTTCTGAATGTGGCAAATGTTTTTCAATGCGATTTCGCCTTGGTATTCATCAAAGAACCCACACAGGGGAGAAACCTTTTTCTTGTTCTGAATGTGGGAAATGTTTTTTAGACCATTCACGCCTTGCTCGTCATCGGAAGACTCACACAGGGGAGTAACCATTCTCTTGTTCTGAATGTGGTAAATGTTTTGCAAACAAATCTGACCTTAAATGCCATCAAATAATCCACACAGGAGAGAAACCATTTTCTTGTTCTGAATGTGGGAAATGTTTTTTAAACCATTCACACCTTGCTCGTCATCAAAGAACTCACACAGGGGAGAAACCATTCTCTTGTTCTGAATGTGGGAAATGTTTTTCTAACTAATCTCAAACTCTTTCACACATGAGAGAAACTTTTTTATGTCCACCATAAAATGTTTCTTTAAGAGAACCCTTAGACCAGGGATCCCCAACCTTTCTTACTCGTGAGTCAAAAGTAAAAAGACTTGTAGTGCAACACAAGCATTATAAAAGTTCATGGGGGTGCCAAATAAGGGGTAAGATTTGCTATTAGGCAGCTTCTGCACGCACTATTGGCTTACAGGTGGGCTTTATTTGGTAGTAAATCTTATTTGTCACTGCCTTAGACCAACAGTTTGCAGTCACCTGACGGGCACTGGGCAATTCTGAGACCTGGGGGGCACCAAAGCAGAATGCACCATAAGTACCTTCCCCCGGCACTGGCTCTGCATTGGGAACTGAGGAGCCCTCTGGGATATATCTCCCCCCAACAGATAATATTCTGGGTTTTATTGAACAAGAAGGGACATATTCCAAGGGGTACGAGCCCCCCAGGGTATCACTTGGGCAGATGCTGTTCCCTAATGCTCACACAGTAGGTAACATAATGGGGATATACCCAGCTGGGAATGACTTGCCGGGTACATAGGCTCTTACTGGGTAAATATAAAGCCTATAACATCATCTTGTCATTATTAACCCAATGTCATTTCCAATGGGGCATTTGTTGAGATGAAAGGAAAGGGGGTTACACCATTATCCTATAAAGGGTCTCTTTACATTAAATCAATTTTGTGAAAAGCCTTTGTGTCAGTCCGATTTATTGGTGCAATTTATATTTGTTTTTCATGCTTGTTAATAAGAGATTGAATATATGTTTTTTATTATTAGCCAGTAGCAGAATGTTGTACCATGGGAGCCATAGAGCAGAAAAAGAATAAACAATTGTGGCCCCGTGATACTGTCGTGGAGCTTTAATGGGCCCCTTAGATCAGAGACGTTGATGTTGTTTAAGAGGAAACTTTTATTGCTAACACATATATGGAGATCCTGTGCCCTCTCTGCCCTGCACTCCTTCCTGCCCCTGGATCTTTGCCCCTGTCACCCTGTACTTGCCGGCACTTTATCAGCCCCCGCTCACAAGGCAGCAGCAGTTTTTGAATTCTCCCCCCATAGATCAGGTCTCTGAGATGATATTTTTTCTGCTAGAGAAACCGGAGGCAGCGGCTGCTTTGGGGAAGCGGCACAGGAACTGAGGGCAGCAGAGTTGGGGCAAACTAACAGCGCAAAGCCAACAGAAACAGACTGGTATCATAGATCCCTGGGGACTTGCAGCAAAGTAAGTTATCTACCCAGGATCCAGCTTCCTCCTCCAGCAGGAAAATATCATCTCAGAGACCTGATCAATGGGGGAAGAATTTAATGCTGATGATTTTGTGAGTCTTTTAGCCTTTCACTTTCATCCATTTTGATTTTTGAACATTTTGCACTGTTTCACTTTAGGGGGGACTTTTAGTTTACGCAGGAAACCAATATATTGTTTTTTTTCAGGAAGCCTAAGCTTTCCTGAAAAAAAGTTAGAATTTTTGAGTAATTCCAATTCTGTAACAAGATAAGGGCTTCTAAATGTCTAAAAAAAAAATTTAATTTTTTTTTTTCATAATATAAACACATACACCATAAACAAAAATTATTTTATGCATGAATATACAACTGATTTGGAAAGTCCCATGTCTCCTGAACGTGCCAATACCAAATATATATAGTTTTATGGGGATTTCTCACGTGTATAGGCCACAAACTCCCGGCAGGACACTACCAAATCCCCAAAGCGCTGCCCCAGAAAGCTGCATACTTTTACATTTCAAGGCCAAAAATTCCACTAACAGAAGGTTTATCCCAGAAAATTATACATTTCTGTAAACAGATTCTGAGGAATCCAAAATAGGCCCAACTATCTGTTTATTGCTTAAAATTTTCTATAGTATCTTATCTCCTACAGGTCATAAAGTAACCAGACAAAACCCCCTAAATATGAACGCCAGGGGTCCCCTGAACAGTTTGATGCCCAATATGTATAGGTTTAGCTAAGTATGTGGCATGTAGGGGCCCCAATGTGAACATACCCCCATATGATCAATCATTTCTGTCAGTTCAGCTCCTGCAAAATCAACACATTTACATCATTATATGTGGGATAAAGCTAGTATAAAGTACGCTCACCCCAGAAAGCCATATATTTTTGGAAAGTGCACATTCTGACAAAACACAAATGGGTAAATACATCTTTCTACTGCAAACTACCGAACTACAAAGCTATGCTAAACAGAACATTTTTTATGACATTTCTGAAAATGTATTTTTACCCCATTATGTACCCCCACAGTTTGTAACGTATCAACATAAAACCCCCTAAATATGAACGCCAGGGGTCTACTGAACAGTTTGATGCCCTATATGCATAGATTTACCAAGCTATGGGGTGTACTGAGGAAGCCAAATTGAAATAGGGCAGACAAAATGTCCATGTGCTAAGACAAGTAACAAAGAACAATGTGAAATGCAATAAAATTGCTAAAATCCAAAAAAAATCACTAAAAATCAAATTTTTTTCCTAGTGATATCTGCAGTCAGAATTACTGCCCTGTGCGGATAGTGAATACGCCGTCCAGAATGGCAATAAAACGATGAGATAAAAAAAATCCACAAAATTGCATAAATGTGTGTGTACACTAGGCAAAAAGTGTGTTGCGTGCATGTGTGTGAGTGTGCAAGTAAGTGTGAGTGCTGTGAATGTGTGAAACCCCCCAACCCCCCATAAATGTATGTGTATGTTTGTGTGTGTAAGTATAAGTGTGTATTAGTGTAATAAGTGTGTGATTGTGTGTGTACGTGGCACTAGGAAGCTGGAGATAGCAGGGAGAGCAGCTGCAGTCTTCTTTGTCAGATGCCATGAGTGGGCGGCACAGGAAGGGAGGGGGAATAGCAGGAAAAGTCAGGTACATAGAATCTACATGTCTGGCTTTTCCTATCTCTCTAGGGGGTTCTTTATCTTACGCTCGTTCTCTGCAATCGTATTAAGTGGTGAGTGCAGAGAACGAGCATAAGATAAAGAAAACGTAGCTCCTACATGCTTGGCGCCTAATGATCTTTTATGCCAGCACATAGGAGGTACGTAGTTGGCAGGTAACAGGGTGACAAGGGGGCAAAGATTCAGGACAGAATCTTAAAGGAGACATATTGGAAAAATAAAAAAAAAACCCTAACCCTTAGCCCTTTGGGCTAAACATTAACCCTATCTGTAACAATGGCCCCTTTATTGGAGCTCCCTATAGATCCTCTCAGGTCCCTGTCTGGGTTTCAAATGAGGGGTGGGCGTGTCCTAACGGTCCCTGCCAGAAGCACAGTAGGAGGGGGAGAGCCAATCACAGCCCTGCACTCACACAAGCACAGACAGGCTTCAGTTCCCTATCAGGTCAGCCTAGTGTGGCCCCAAAGTGAAGTCTCACGCAAATGGCGAATTGAAGCCAAACAATCGCTCCCCACAATTTGACACAAATGGGAGAATGGTTTTGGGTGCCAAGAGACCGGGGGGAAAGAGGCAGATTCAGGGAACTAACGAATAAACCTGCCCCTGCCTGGTAACCTGTAACCCACAGCACAGGTTACCAGGCAGGGGAGCACTCACCCAGCACCTGATCTGGGAACTGGCACTTATATTGTAATGTCACCCACTGTGACCTACAGCACTTATATTTGCCTATTTGTGTCTGTTAGTTACCCTCCCATATAGATTGTAAGCTCTACGGGGCAGGGACCTCCTTCCTCTTGTGTCTTTGACTCTTAACTTATTGCTGCTGTATTTATCTGTATTTATTATTATACTTTGTATTTATCTATTATCTTAACCCCCTGTTTGTATTAATGTATTCTACTGTACAGCGCTGCGTACATAAGTAGCACTTTATAAATAAAGATATACATACATACAGGCACTACTGAGCCTCTGATTGGGGGAACCAGTCAGGTGACTGGGGAAATGTCTCAAACACAGCAAGTCCAGTTGATGTGACTTATTACTACAGAGATACCCCGGCCTGGATGGGAACCTTCCCACACATAATACTTACATGGGGGGATTAGAAAAACTACATATCCCAGAATTCCCTGCAGCTTTACAGCTCCCTTACTGTGCTGCACCCAAATGTTTCCGGCTCAGTGACTGGGTGTGCTGACAGTGTGCCTCACAGTATGTAGCAGGGCTTTAACCCTGCGTGTGTCCAACCGCACCTCAGCTGCTAGTGCTGCTTGGTTGCCTTAGTTACTGGTTTTCAGCAACTTCCTGACGGAATAAACTCGTTTATCATTTTTACACTTACACAGCAGTCTGTGAGTTTTCCCTCTGTCCCTAACTCTGCAGTCTGTGAGTTTTCCCTCTGTCCCTAACTCTGCAGTCTGTGAGTTTTCCCTCTGTCCCTAACTCTGCAGTCTGTGAGTTTTCCCTCTGTCCCTAACTCTGTGTCCCGCCCTTGTGCTCACTGATCCAATCATTCTTCTCCGCCGCTCTCTGTCCCGCCCACATTCCCCTCCCAGCCAATGAGTGAGTGTCCCAGCTCCTCAGTTCCCTCCCTCACAGCTACAGGCAGCAGAGCAGTGTGGGAAAGAGGTGAGTAAGGGAGCGGGGCTGCACTAATGGTGGCACTAAAGGAGCAGTGTTACCTTGTTGTTCCCAACACATGAGCTGATTCCCAGGGACACTTTGCTACTGAGTCAGTGCAGTTTCTGTGGCAGCTCCAAGCCCAACCCACCCACCATAAGTGAATTCCTCTCCCATTTGGTACCAAGGCCCCCCTGCAGCCTGAGGGGAAGCACTGAGGGGCCCATTCTTGGCAGGAAAGGGAAAGTGTTGATTGGCAGACATTGCATCATTAGAGGGAAGTTTAACAGGGGATTGTGGGATTGGTAGTTCAGCCCATGGCTAGACTAGTTATTCTATTCCCTGCTTGGAATTGTTTTGGGGGATATTGCTGGGAATAATCCCCTATAGAAATGTGTAAGTGCTTAATTCCACTTCCAGGCCCCTCCCTCCCTCCCACAAGGAGCCAATGGGAATGTATGGGAATTATATTGGCGGCAATGGGAAAGTTGGTTAGGGGACCGCATCAATGAGCCGATCCGATCCCCGATCCGACTGAATCTTTTAACCTGGCTGATCGATATCTGCCCAATTTCAGGCCAGATATCGGTCGGGCAGGCCCCTCGTTTCTGCCCCTACACGGGCCGATAAGCTGCCGAATTGGTCCAAGGGAAGTCAGGGGCTGCTCTGGAGATGGAAGCCTGTGGCTTTTGCTAGCAGATCCCCTACAGTTGACCATAAGGGAATTATTTTTGGACGTTGGCAGAATATGAACGTTGTTTTTGAGGTTGCCCCACATCCGTTCAGTTATGTTTCTCGGAAAAGTTTGCAAAGAAAGGCCGGGGTGGTACAATCTATATAGGACATTATAAATATGATTTTTAAACTGGCCCATATGCGGTGTTAAATCATCTATGTTCCCATTGGTCTAATGTAGGGATGTGCCAAACCCACTTTTTTGGGTTGGGTCCAACCCCCGAACCCACCCTGATGGATTCTGCCGAAACCGAATCCTAATTATCATATGCTAATTAGGATCAGGAAGGGTTAAAAGTTGCTGCATGTGCAGATAACCTCCCCCACCATTTAACCCTTTCCGAATGCTAATTAGCATATGCTAATTTATGCTAATTCGGATTCGGTTCGCCCAGGACCATGGATTCGCCCAAAACCGAATCCATAAAAAAAAAGGCTGGATTTGGCCCGAATGTGGGATCCGGTGCATCCCTAGTCTAATGTAATACCGATGCCTGCTCCCTCTTCCCATCGTTGCATATATAGATGAGTGGGAAGGGTGAGAATTCACTATAGAATTTAGATCAGTTTAGTCCCTCGCAATATGTCCCAACAGACATTCGCAAGTACGACATGTTAGTGCCACAACATGGCCGCCACACTGGGAGCTCCCTTCTGTCGCTGGGGGCATATTTTGCACAAAATGGAATTGTTTCCCCCAACCAGAGTGTGGGCTCTATTAATCTGCATTTCCACTGGGGTAACAGTTTTCCATGGATTGCTGCTCTTTAAAAACCCAGTGGGTGAGCCTTAGCCTAAAGGCGGCCATACACGGACCAATTGTAGCTGCCGATATAAGTCCCTTAGAACGATTTGGCAGCTTATCGACCCATGTAGGGGCTCAAACGATGGGCCTGCCTGAAATCGGGTAGATATCAATCGGGCAGGTTAAAAAAATGTAATCGGATCGGGGACCTCATCGGCTCATCTTTACTCTTTGGTCTAGTGTTCTTTTAATGTATCCATGTATTATTTAATACTTCTGGAGTGTGAAATGCTTTCTGTAAAATATTAACATTGTATTTTTGCAGATTTTAGTTCTGGACTGACTGTCACCTTGGCATTAGGACACACGGTTATCAATAGACAAGTCCCTGGATCATCTCTAAACCACGGGCTTTTCTTCTAATCTGAACTGATGTCCGTGTGTTTGTTGGACGGACCTTCTTGTACATTAAGCATCAGATGGTTTCTTTATTTGTCCCCTTATATATTTATACATAGTTATAATTACCCATTAACTGCCCCTTCTCCGGTGTAAACAGACCCAACTTGCCCAGTTTTTCTTCAACACTGACTTTCCATTTCCTGTATCAGCTTAGTTGCCCTTCTTTCCAGTCTCTTTAACTCAATCATGTCCCGTTTGAGCCCTGGAGACCAAAACTGCATGGTATATTCTAGATGGGGCCTTAGCGGCACTGTGCAAGAATGACCCCCTACTCCCATGATTCTATGCTCCTTTTAATACAGCTCAATACCCTGTTTGCCCTTGCAGCTACTGACTGCCTTTGCTTGCTACAGCCAAATTTATTATCTACCAGAACTCCAAGAAACTTTTCCATAATGGATTTGCCTAATGAAGTACCAATAAGGATGTAAGTGGCAGCATATTTTTTAGGTGCAGAGCCGTACATTTGTCAAAATAAAAAATGAACAAGAAGAACTGAACAAGCCATCACTGAATATCTATGTAAACTGCCACAACTATAGTGGGCATCTCCCAAGTCTACAATATTTCCAAGGGAATGGCCAACCAGGGCTGATTACGGCTGGAGAAAACCACATGGTAGAGAACAAGGAGTCTTTTGCACACTGAGAAGGAGGAGGCACACACCTTGGACAATTGATGGCCACCAACAATACCTGGGGAAGATCTGAGCACTTGACTTGATGATGAGTGCCAATTTTAGAAAAATAGGTTCATAAGAGCTCTGAGTGGGAATCAGAACCTGAATATAAGTAATATATCAAAGTAGGAGATGATAGTTATTGGCTAGATCAGGGGTCCCCAACCTTTTTTACTCGTGAGCCACAGTCAAATGTAAAAAGACTTGGAGAGCAACACAAGCTCCATAACAGTTCATGGAGGAGCCAAATAAGGGCTGTGATTGGCTATTAGGGGCCTCTATGCACCCTATCAGCTTACAGGGGCTTTATTTGGTAAGAAATCTTGTTTTTATTCAACCAAAACTTGCCCCCAAGTCTGGAATTCAAAAATAACTGCCTGGTTTGGGGGCACTGAGAGCAACATCCAAGGGGTTGGGGAGCAACATGTTACCCCAGAGCCACTGGTTGGGGATCACTGGGCTAGATGAAACCTTCCAGCAGATGAAGCCACTTCTCCAAAGCTAGTTTGATGGTTGTCGATTTAGTAATTCTCCTCAGCAGGAGACAATTTGGATCCACAATCCCAACTGACTAATTGCAAATAGGTTGACCACCTGTGTCCTAAATTAACCAGTTGCATATGATAGTGTTGGTGTGCGTACATGAACCGTTGGTGTTGGTGTGCTCTTACACCAAACAGTGGTAGATACTTTATCTGCGAGTCGTGTACAGGTTGTACATATAAACGTAGCACAGTCAGTTGCACATCCTCTCTCTGGAACTGGGTCTCGGAACATTGGAAGGATATTCTAAGGAGAAATTATAAAGTCCTGAAATTTCAAAATTGTGAGACCATATTTTGAAAGCTTTGGGTGTCCTGAAAAAAATTTGGGTCAAACCGCCGAACCCACCCAGCAGGATTCGGCCGAATCCCGAACCGAATCCTAATTAGCATATGCTGATTAGGATCAGACGGGGTTAAAAATCACCACGTGCAAAGCGCGCATTGAAAAAAAATTCACTACTGATTTAACCCTTTCCGAATTAGCATATGCTAATTTATGCTAATTGGGATTAGGATTCGGTTCGACTGGGACCGCAGATCCGGGCAAAACTGAATCCTTACAAAAAGCCGGGATTCAGCTGAATCCCGAACCGAATCTGGGATTCGTTGCATCCCTACAAAAAATATATGATTTTCCTAGGTAAACCAAGTCTCCCAGCCACTGGTAATGCCTCGAAAGTGAAAGAGCACGACATATTCAAAAACTGTCTGGCAAGAA
Organism: Xenopus tropicalis; assembly: GCF_000004195.4. Taxonomy (NCBI): domain Eukaryota; kingdom Metazoa; phylum Chordata; class Amphibia; order Anura; family Pipidae; genus Xenopus; species Xenopus tropicalis. The sequence continues at coordinate 3,348,860 of NC_030685.2, read as the reverse complement.
AGGAGAAATCATGTGACAATGGAAGGGTCAAATTGTCATGAAACAATAAAAAAACATTATTCTGAGAGGGTAGAAGCATCTCGATGACTTTAAGACACAAGTCCATAGTAATTACTATTACTACTACTAATACATCAATGTCCAATAAACGGTTTTATACATCGAACATGTAGATTTACATACCGATAGAAAATGTAGAGAGGGCCCTGCCCAAAAGAGATAACAGTCTAAAAAACATCATCAGACGACTGTAGATCAGTTCTATATACACACTTTTGTTCTTTGCCCAGTGACCATCGAACACGGCCCAGTGTCCTACTGCAGAATTACGCTGGGAGGGAAATTTTTGAACAGCAAATCAGATCCACATGTCTTATGAATACATTCTATTTTACATAATGTTTTTCTTCAACTCTGTAAATACTAATCTCAAAGTTCCTCTTTAGATTACTGTAACAGGCAAAACATTTTCCGCATTGGGAACAAGAAAATCATTTCACTCTTGTGTGGGTTCTCCGGTGGGCAGCGAGTTCTGATGATCTGGCAAAACATTTCTCGCATTCGGAACAAGAAAAAGGTTTCTCCCCCGTGTGGATTCTCCGGTGCACAGTGAGTTCTGATGAAGTAGCAAAACGTTTCCCACATTCAGAACAAGAATAAGGTTTCTCCCCTGTGTGGGTTCTCCAGTGAATAGTGAGTTCTGCTTTCCTGGCAAAACATTTCCCACACTCCGAACAAGAAAATGGTTTCTCCCCTGTGTGGATTTTGTGATGATCTTTAAGGTTACATCGAGTTGAAAAACATTTTCCACACACGGAACAAGAATATGGTTTCTCCCCTGTGTGGCTTCTTCGATGGACGGTAAGTTCTGATGAGCTGGCAAAAGATTTCCCACACACAGAGCAAGAAAAAGGTTTCTCCCCTGTGTGAGTTCTCTTGTGGAGCGTGAGTTCTGTTGAAGTGGCAAAACATTTCCCACATTCCGAACAAGAATAAGGTTTCTCCCCTGTGTGGGTTCTTCTATGGCGATTAAGAGATGACCGCTTTGAAAAACATTTTGCACACTCAGAACAAGGATAAGGTTTCTCTCCTGTGTGAGTTCTCCGATGGACACCAAGGTGTGATGAAGTGGCAAAGCATTTTCCACAAACGGAACAAGGAAATGGTTTCTCCCCTGTGTGGTTTCGTCGTCGATGGACAGTACGTTCTGAAGAAGTGGCAAAATATTTCCCGCATTCAGCGCAAGAAAATAGCTTCTCGCCTGTGTGAATCCTTTGATGGCGAGCACAGTTTGCTCGATTTGAAAAACATTTCCCGCACTTAGAACAGGAAAATGGTTTATCTCCTGTGTGGTTTCTGATATGATCATTGAGGGATGATCGGTTTGAGTAACAGTTTCCACACTCTAAACAAGAAAACGGTTTCTCTCCTGTGTGGGTTCTCCGATGATCAGTAAGTTCTTTTGGTCTAGTAAAACATTTCCCGCATTCAGGACAAGGAAAAGGTTTCTCCCCTGTGTGGATGCGTCGTTGATGCACAGTAAGTTCTGATGAAGTGGCAAAACATTTCCCACACTCGGAACAAGAAAATGGTTTCTCTCCTGTGTGGATTCTCTGATGGACAGTAAGTTCTTTTGGTGTAATAAAACGTTTCCCGCATTCAGAACAAGGGAATGGTTTCTCCCCTGTGTGAGTCCGTCGTCGATGAATAGTAAGGTCTGATGAAGTGACAAAACATTTCTCACATTCAGAACAAGAAAAAGGTTTCTCTCCTGTGTGGGATCTCACATGGACAGTAAGTTGCTTTAGTGTTGTAAAACATTTCACGCATTCGGAACAAGAGAATGGTTTCTCCCCTGTGTGGTATCGCCGCCGATGGACGGTAACTTCTGATGAAGTACCAAAAGATTTCCCACACTCGGAACAAGAAAAACGTTTCTCTTTTGTGTGGGTTCTCTGGTGTTTATCAAAGTCTCTCTTATAACTAAAGTGTTTATGGCACTCATTGCAGCTGTATTTCCTATGTGATGTATTTTTTGTTATGTGAGATTTGTTTGAAGAGTTATAAGCATTGTTATCATATATATTACTGCTACCCAGGCTGCACCCCATGATAGGAGTAGGCATGTCTGTTCCCTCTATCTGTTCTGTAAGCGGATTGGTTATGCTGCAATCTGATTGGTTTCCACCTTGCCATGAAGCCGCCTCCTCTTTAATAACAGTTGATATATAATCCTCCGACAAGATGTTATTCAGGCTGCACCCCATGATAGGAGTAATTAGATTAATGCTGCAGTCTGATTGGTTTCCCCCTTCACATAAACATGCTTCCTCCTTAATCCCATCTGATATATAATCCCCTGCTGAGCTGTTATTCAGGCTGCACCCCATGATAGGAGTAGGCGTGTCTGTTCCCTGTATCTGTTCTGTAAGGGGATTAATGCTGCAATCTGATTGGTTATCCCCTTCACATGAAGCCGCCTCCTCTTTAATCCCATTGGCCGGTGAGGGCTGTTCTGCTAAAGATACAAGAAGCAAATAGTTATAGAAGGAGCAATACCGTAATATAGAAAAAATAGGGGCGATAAGAAACTATAAGTACAGCACTGGGGGCGTGGCCTGAAGCATACAGGTAAGTGAGCCAATAGATGAACACAATACAGAAACCGGGTGACACATATAAAGCCAATTTTCATGCAGGATATTATACGTTATTATGTGTGGCTCCCATTGTTGGCTTCCAAACACCCTTCCACCTACAGTCCCAGCTCATACGCAATGAGCAGATCAGGGCATTGAATGACCCCCTATTATATGATCGCCCCGTGAGTCCGGGACAAAAGCACCAAGTGGAAGTAACGTGTCTGCTGGTGTCCCCCCCCTTCCTGGACATATTGATCCATTTTGGACTCCTTTTCAGGGGGAATCCTACTAACGAACTAGACTACAATTCCAGCTTATTTTGAAAGTGTTTATGGGTGGGACTAGTGGGTTTTTTGCTGAAATTTTCAATAAATCAGCCCAA